>NW_006160193.1:1865161-1886124 GCF_000334495.1 Tupaia belangeri chinensis | reverse complement strand
TGAGTCATTCAACTTCACTCTTACCCCATGCTGGCTAAAGCACTATGTCTGTTGGTTGACACTGTCTGGAACTGGCTGCACAGAGTATATTCAGAAACCATTGAGGAGCAAACACTGTGTTACATCTGACATTTTTCTTGACAGGTTGGTCCAGATGACCACTCAGATGTTTTTGTCTCTAGAACATTCTTTTTCCTGCTACTCAAAGTTGCTCCTACATAAAGCTATTCTCTCAGTCTCTCTACCCAAGTCAAACCAGTCTTCTCTACTTTTGTGTACCACATTGCCACATTGTCATGGCAGTAACAAAAATAGTAGATAATATTAGCAATAACAATGTCATTGCAGGATGCTTATATGTCTGGTAAAATGCCAGGTGTGTGACTTTAACAGCCAGTGCTATCCTGTCAGATGGAGACTCCTCCTTATTCCATTGTATAGACTAGGAAACTGAGGCACAGAGATGTTAAGTAACACTGCTCAAGGCCTAGGAAATGCTGCAGTCAAAACTCACTTATATGAACATCTTACTGTACTTTTCTGGTTTCTCATCACTAGGCTTCTCCTATCGGCCATCTGCTACTGCCCAAAGACCTCCAGAACACTTCAGAAATTTATAGCTTGACAATGTCCTCTTCAGCTTGACCACGAGCTTCTAAAGGACAAAGACAAAGGGCTTCACGAACAGTAGTGCCTGAATAAATCTGTATGAATGAGTCAATGATGCCCCTGAGAAGCTTTTGAAATGTATCTCGGTGTCATCATGTATCATCGTGTGGCATGGAAAACACACAGAGTCTTACATGAAGGGAACACATGGTAGAGTAATTTTCTTATTTTCTTTCCTTTTTTGTTTGTTTTTAAACTCACAACTGTCCCTTTAAAGCACAACTATGCTGTCACTTCATTTGGCTACAGAAAGGGCTTTTCCTAAAATGGGACACTTCATTCTGATTGCTTCCAATTACATCCTCACTTGATGTGAATCAAATCAAGATTTCGCTGCCTACATCCCCATGATCTCATCTCAATAAAAACCCACCAATGTGTGACTAAATATGACACTGAAAGGAAAGATGTCTTCAAATGTCCCCTTCAGTAAGGGAGTGCAATGCCCACAGGACTTAGTAAGGGAGTGCAGCCCCCTCAGGACTCAGTAAGGGAGTGCAAAGCTTAAGGGCTCAATAAGGGAATCCAACCCCTCAGTACTCGGTAAGGAAGTGCAGTGCCTACAGTGGGGCCCTGAATCATGCCTGAGTTTATTCGGAGCACCCAGAGGGCTGTCAGAAGGAAAAAGACAGGAAATGTGGGTTTCTCTCAAAGGATCTGACAAGGAAGACAGGACTCTGAGCCAGGTATACAACCTCTTATCATAGCAGAGGACACGAGATTATCACGTTGTTATTCTCGAAGCTTTTTCTTAGATTATTAATTTCAGATGATGCTCTGAAACAAAAGGAATCTCCTACAAGATAATTATGGGACACATCCCATACTGGGGATGTCACAACACATGTTTGCAACAGTAATCTCTGAAAAGCACAGTAAAAAAAAAAAAAATTAGTACTCAACAGTAACCCATTGTATTGTACATTTCCTTGGCCTCTGGGTGGCCAGTGATTTCTTGTCCTTTTTTTTTTTTTTTTTTTTAAAGTTTCTGCTATAGTGCGTGTGCACTCACCAGAAAAACAGAGAGACAGAGAGACAGAAAGTGAGAAATCACCCCCAGCGGGGAAGATGGCCATGCTGCAATCCCTTCTCCTCCATTCTCCTCTCGGGATCTTGGGCATGCAGGCACACGTGCCCACAGGTGGCCAATGATTTCTAGTCGCCAGTGACTAACCACTCTTTTCAACTTTCTTGGTTATAAAAAACTCTGACTTAATTCACATTGAATAAAAGGCTATATTTTCTGTTGTCTCTTGCAGCTGGAGATGGTATGACAGATATTTCCTGGTCTACAAAGAGCTTCAGGAAAGGCTAAAGGGAGCTGTTTATTTTGGAGAAGTTTCGTTCAGTTCATTCTGCTTCATGCCTCCTTACTCTGGCTTCATGGAATGTGTATGTGATGGTCGGAACTCTAGCGCAATACTGTACTACTAAGTGACTTTGAAGATAGAAGCCATTGCTAAGGATGAGGAGACCAAAGACAGGAGAATCTGGCTGCTCATTGTGCCAGGGCAGGACCACTTATCTAGATACTTTTACTTCTTCCTTTGTACTTGAAAGAAAAATGGTTTTCTATTTTGTTTAAGTGACTATTATTTCTAGTCTCTTTCACTAGTATGGAAACACAACTCCTGATTCCATTAATCATTGAAACCCTTTTCCATATAACTTAACTATTCACTTTTTTTACAACATTTTTTGAAAAAATGTGGATCTAACCCAATCTTCGATATCTGCACCTGTGGAAGGAAACTGAGACCTGGAGAAATGGAAATGATATGTTATTGATTACACAGCTGCTTAGCTACACAACTGAACTTCAGCTCAGAGAACTCAGAACTGGCTCCTCACTCACATGCATATTTTTAAAATCAATCCTAAAACCATTTTAGGTCCATAGTATAAATGAACCAGAGCATAAATTATAGATCTTGGAGTACCTCAGAGAGAAACTTAGAGTGCTTGAGAGAAAGTAAGCCATTTTGGTGACCTTGTACTGGAATAGTTGTCACTGGCATTTGGGGTTACTTGACTCACCTTGTCACTAAGACACCAGAATAAGTCTCTCTAAGAGAGGGCAATGTAGTTGCCAGCAAGAATGATATTTTCATCTTCTCTCCTTTTAAAACCAAATAAATCAGAAAGGCTATCAAATTTATCCTTTAAGAATGCCGCTGTGTATGATTCAGGGGTTGATCAACTTGTCTCTAAGCCCCGAGACCACTCAAAACACCTCAAGAAACCTGTGAGTAGTAACAGAGTGTGTAATAAGGCCCCTGTGTAATGACGGCTCTCAGGTAAATACACCCACTGTTTAAATTCTGCCACTACATTCTCCTCCCTGCTCCTACCCCAATGACGCTATGTGTGCACACCTAAGTATGCAAAACACACATGCATGCACACACACCCCACTCATGCACTCTGTGAATCCTGCTTGGCTGAAATGGAAGCAGGAATAGAGAAAGTTGCATTATTAATTACTCCCCTATTGTTAGAAACATTTTAAAATTATGATATTGTTACCTGAGGCTTGCTGACAGACTTCTTCAGTTCTCCTCCACCTGGAACCAAGCCAAGGCCCCCTTTTCTCTCCTTTCTTTTGAGTTCTGGAACACAGACAACAGAATTTTCCATCAGTAACCAAATGTGTCTCAACCTCAATTATCACACCATGCCTTGAAAAGGGGCCCTTATCCATCAGTCCACTCCACTGTTAAGCGACAAAATGCTGGATCCTTGAGTTCAGAGGCTCTGTCATCTCAGAATTGTCTAGGCATTTGGGGGCTCTTTCCTTAAAGTTCTCAGTCACATTCACTCTTCAGAGATTATTTAGAATCTGCGATGGCATTGCACATTTCATATCCCTCAGGTTCTTATATTTTCCCTGAGGAACAAGGGGTGCTTTTATGGCCTTTTCACTCTTCTCTTGTGCAAATCAGAGCTAACTGCTATAACAAACATTCCCAAGTCTCTGAAGGTTAGTGGATGAAGTTAGCACCTTGTCTGTTTACCAGAGTTCTGTGAGGTCAGTGAGAGGAAGTTCTTTGTTCTAAGCTAGGAACTAGCAAATTGCACCCCATGTATCCCAGCCCCCCTCATAAATAAAGTTTCTCCTCCCACAGGTCATGTGTGCTTATGTGAGAAAGAGACAGAAAGACAAAGACAGCCATAGAGAAAGCACCCTCAATGGGACATGGACATGCTGTCTTGTTTTCCTCCATTTCACTATCCTATTAGTACTTTGAGTGCAAATACCCATGCCCTGTGTGTTTTTCAAGACACAGGGGACAGGATTTGAACTTCTGTTGGCCATGCGAGAGCTGAGTTCTTATGCACAGTACTTACGCACTAATGCTATGAGATGGCCCTATAAATATAGTTTTATTGGAACACAGCCATTTCTTTCATTTGCATATTGTCTACCACTGCTTTTGTACTGCCATGGCAGAGTTGACTGAGACCATAGGACCCTAAAATCCTGCTACGTTTCCTATCTGGTCTTTAGCAGAAATGGTCTGCTGATGGTACTCTAGGCAGGTATATAGAAACTCTGTTTCCCATCTATGATACTACTTGCCTCCCTCCACCCTATAGTAGATGTTAAGAGAAAGACCAGTGCACACCAGGAAGAGCCTTCATGCCAGTCAGACATGGAAGTGATGGACAAGGCTTCTGTTCTGCTCCACTGGCCAGGCTCAGCCACATGCTCACACTGATCTCTCAGAGATGCTAAGAGAGGGAGTCTATCATTGTGCCCAGAATGAAGGAGAGCCAAGTTTAATGAACACCTTCAGTCTCTATTCCAGCTTTCTCTTATCTTCTTCAACAGCTATGTCCAGGCAGTCACCACTCCCATCACTTCTGGCTATGTAACTCTTCTCACATCCTTTCTATGTCATTCAGCACTCTGCCACTGCCATGGTTCAAATTCTGGTGATTTACTTGAAAAGTTTTGGTGACAGGCATATCTGCTCACTAAAGAGAGACAGAGAGAGAGACAGGGAGAGAGAGAAAGCACCCGCCATCCCCATGGAGCATGGTCACTCCATAATCCCCTTCTCCTCCATCTCTCCTTCCTTTTCATATTTCAAGCACACATGTTCCTCAAGTTGCTGGGCTTAGGACTCGAACTGCTCAGTTGACCATGTGGAATCCAGCTACCTGACCAACATGCCCCAACTGGCTGGGTCCCAGTCATTTCTACTTCTGTTGCTGGAACTGCTTTCTCTCTGCATTCATGGCTCCATCTCCATCTTCCTTTCTCTGTAGGGTTAACCCTGCAACAACATGCTTTTTGGCTGAAACAACTTCAGAACTCTTTGGACTGACAGATGATTTCTCCAAAATCTGATCAGAATACCCAATTTTATCCTTTTATGAATGACCTTTCTATCCCACCAAATGGACTTTCTTCTCTTCACCATTCTGATCATATCCACCTTGCAGCTTTGTGTTCCTATTGTTTTGACTGCCTGAAAAGACTTCATGTCCCCTCACTTCCACCATTTGCTACATTTCAACATATTTAAGCAGCCCCTCTTTTACCATTGGTCACCGAATATCGAAGGACAAGATCCTGGTTACTCCCATCCATTCATTCTGTCCCTAGAGCTGGCATATTTTCTGATTAACATTGCTTTAAATTGGTGAAAAAATACATAAATACCTGTTGAATTCCATACACACTTGCAGATCCAATGAGCTGAGATCTGTCCTTCCTCTGGGCTGTGAGTTGTATGCTTTTTGGACAGCATGTCACACTTTGTTTTGTATTAGCTATGTATATGCATTTTGCATTGTCTTTACAATGCTGTGAGGTTCTCATGGACATAGGAAGCATTATTAGTAATCATAGTCATGGTATTGAGCACATATTAGATGCTCAATGAATGTATGACCAATACTACTTGGGTATGTGAAGAACTCTGAGTTCTTTCTTAGTGATGCTGACCCATACACATATTCTAAGCCTTGTATTACTTCTTCCAGGTGGAAATGGAGACTGCAGATATGAATTTTAAAACAATAGATGTCTTTCATTTAAAAAAAAAGTTTGGAAGACTTTAAATCAAGAGTCACAAAGATTCAAGGTTAACTAACAGCTTAAATCTCTGAGCAGCGTAGCTCATCCTGCTCTTTTATGCGTAGACAGGAATTAAGGGTCTAATACCAGGATGAATGACTTTGGACTATGTTGTAATATGAAGAGACAAGAAAAAGAAAAGTATAAAGGACTGGACTCTGAATAGGGAGTTGTTGAAATGTTACATCAAGAATCATACTGAGTGCAATTGAGTGGAAGTGACCAGCTATGAGTAATTTTTTCTACTCATTCAATGGGGATCACTTCATTAATCAAGGCTTAGCATTAGTGTAAGGAGGGTGGATGTGTCTGCAAAGCCTCATTATGTGGCTGATTCAGATGTACAACACTAAAAATCAATTCATTGGAACCACAAATTCTCTAATTTTACTTAACTCTGGGAACTTAAAAACATAGTGCACAACAGGCAGACACCTCTTTTTGTACCAGGAGTTGGGTAGGAGAACTTCACTGAATGAGCTCAGTGTGGCGGAGCTGGTGGGCTGTAATATTCTATGTGCTCATCTATATTGACCCACCCTGCATCCCTGGAGTTGGATGGTTTTGTGGTGTGAGTTCCCCCGGACATGTACCAAAGGCAAGAATTGATAGCCTGAGATGATCCCTGGAAACACCCCCATGGGAGGGAAAAGGAGTGAAGGCAATAAACACAGCAGTACCAAGCCAGCTTCCACCATGGTCAACAGGCACTGAATGCTACAGGGAACTTGGGACACTGGATAAAAGGAGTCTCCAATGTACTCTGATGGAGGCGGGAGGGAGCTGGCATGTTGATCCTCTACTTCTCCTTCTGTCAGCTGAAGGCTGCTCTCAGAGGCTGCGTTCACAGGCACTCCCTACATACACTGCACATGAAAAGGGCCAGCTCCTGCAGCAGGTGAAAAGAGCAGCAGAGCAAGGAGTGTTGAGAGAAGAGAGATCAATTCCCAGACACGAACATGGGGAGCCAGGTTCCACATTCTGTCCAACTGACCATGAGAGGAAGTGATACAGACCCAGTCAGGCTAAGGCCTGCCTACTTTCATCACCTCTTTGCTAACATTATCATGATGACTGCACAGCCCAGTTTTCGGATGAATCAATTGTGTGATGGTGAATTTATCAGCCTGGATACCTGAGAGACTGTATGGAAGAATCCCATTCATCCCAGTTCTTCCACAATTGGTGTTGAATACCTACTGTGAGTGAAAACAAATACCTTTGCTGGGTTAAAACACTGACATTTCAAGACTGATCTGCTCTGGCAACTAGCATTAATTACCCTGGTGAATATCCTTCATATTATAGATGTAGGCTCCAACTCATCTATATTCAGCCATCAGTAAGTTTCTCCTAAGTAGCAGATGTGACTCTAGGGCTTTGATATTTGTTGACTCCTTTATCATTATACTAGCTTTACTAGATAGGTCCTATTCAATTTCTGAAGATGAGAAAAAACTGAGCATCAAAAATATTGTTATAGAAGTCATAAAACTAGCATGTGGGGGACTCAAGCACTATGAGATCGTTATAGTGATCAGATAAAGTCACAAGGTGAGGCCCATCTTACCTATTTTGGGTCTCAGTGAGGCTATCAAAGCAAACCCTACCCTAAAGGCAGCCACCATTCTTAAAATTCCATGGTGCAGAGAAGACTCTGCCTATGGAATTCAGAGCTGGAGAAGTTGCCATGTAAATTTCAGTTTTAGTTCTAACGGTGAGAGCAGGCAATATATAGCCAATTCACATAATAAGACTCCTCCTTTCAGTCTTTGCCTACTCCTTTTTCTTTCCTCCCAGTGTATTATCCAGCGAAAGATAATCAGGAAAATTTTGGATGACACTGGAAGACTATGAAAAGGACATTTTCCACATATTTTCATGTGGATACATTGGGTAGAATGCCTTAACTGACTAGCTCACTTACTAGTTCACTTACTAAAGGCAAGATATTTCCCTTCAATGCTTCTCGAATTTGAGAGTGTGTGAGAAGCTCTTGGGGAGATTGTTGGACAAAGACTACGCCACACCCATAGATGCTGATTCAGCAGTTCTAAAAGGGGAATTGAAAAAAAAAAAATGTGCATTTTCAGTATGTTTCCAGGATCAAGATGATAATGATGCTGATCCAGAGACACATTCTGAGTAGGTAGTATGTTTGATGATGTATTTTATGACAACTCTTACACTACCTAATCACACAGACTCAGCTTCCCTTTGCTCTTCATTGCTATCTATAAGCTTTTGACCTTAGTTTTTGACATTGTCAGTCAATTAGAGTCTCCTCATTTGTAAGATTTTGTCCTTAGTCACATTGTCAGTCATTTAGAGTCTCCTCATTTGTTTCCCATTCACATAAAAAACATTCATGGACTGTCCACTTCTTGTCAGGGTATATCAGATAGTAAGAACTCGAAGACGGTTGGAATACTACCTTATCCTCAAGGAGCTTGCGGTCAAGTGAATGGATGATAGAGGAAGGGTATTAATCAGTGGATTGTGGCAGCCTTGTGGCCTGGCCATAGTTTGGGGACTATGCCTAAGGGAGGGCCATGTAATTTGACTTGGGGAAGGCAAGTAGATTCTATTGTTGAATTCTCTATTCTTTCTTCATCTTCCTATTCTTTTATTCTCTGTCTTCATCTTCATATTTGATTTGAACTACTCTGCCTACCCACACAAAGACTATGACTTTCCAATCCTGCAGGCTCCCTAATAAATTCAAAGCATCCACATTTATAGCAAGTGCACCATGCCCACCTCTTACTCATAAAATTAGCTCTTTAGTCACTGGAATCCAAATGTAGAGATGCCCTCAAGTCATGCACTGGTCCAGGAGACCTGAGATGCTCCCCAAGTCCATAGGAGAAGAGTAAAGAGGGAACCTTTTCAAAGACAGATCTTCTTAAAATCATTTGAAGGATCTGGGGATCTAGCACATTTTCTGCCTTTATAAGTCAAACTTTGTGGGTTCTGCTATTTGCCTAAGAGTGTTAACTTATTAAACACATTTTTAAAAAAATACCTGGATAAAAAAATGGGTTGATTCTAAATACTTGATAGACCTTTCTTTTTTTCATGTGCAATAATTTCTAGGAAGTTTGGCTCTAGTCCTAGGTTTCAAGTTTGAATTCATGGCCTGCAGTTTGCATCAACAAGCTAAATGAAATGACCCCCTCATGCAGGCAAGAATGTGCTGACCCAGACAATTACATATGTGTGTGCAGGTACCAATCAGAGAAAGTCCAATTCTCCAGCTCCCTTCCTCAACCGCCTTTCTTTCCAAGTCTAAAAAAAAAAGTCTCAAATCAACCATTCTTCCAGTATCTCACTGCTGAATAGGCAGAGTGTTGAGCTCAACGGAAATAAATTATTATCTCGGAAAATGGCAGAACAAGAGGAGTGGGTGAGATCCCACTGAGCCTACTGTGTTGATGACTCTTCATAGTAGTTTTTGTAAGAAAGGCATTTGCCCTCTGAGAACACCTGAGGTTTGGAAAGTAGAGATGCATGCCAAATTTACAAACACATCCCCAGACAGTTTTCACTTCCTGATATAGTCCTAAAACTTATCTGGCAACTGAGCCACTTCCTAGAGAAGACTGAAGTCTTTTTGTAGCCTAAAGTTGATCACTCTTTGCCTGGTTCTGTCACCAGGCTTTACATATACTTGTGTCACTGAAACCACTCAAGGTACTATAACATGCATATGTACTTCACTGAGCTGTGGAGGGATTGTAGGGAATGGACTGTGCTGAAACAATTCTGATACTGTGTTTTGCATGTATATGATGCTCAGCAAGCATTAAGTACATGAAAGTGTGTAGGTGGGTGGAAAGATAGATGGATGGATTGATGAGGGAGTGGATAGGTGGGTAAATGGATGGACAGATGAGTGGAGGGTAGTTGGACAGATGAATAGGTGGGTACATGTGTAGACTGAAAGGTGAATGTATAGATGGATGGACAAGGGAGTGGAGAGATGAATAAATAGATGAACAGAGTATGGTTGACTAGATGGATAGATGGGAATGTGATAAAAATGTAAGTAGACTGAAAGGTGACTGATTGGACAGACAGAATGAAGAAAAGATCAATGGGTGGGATACTGTTTTAATGGTTGAATAATGGATGAATTAATGATTAATGACTGGGTGAGCCTAAAATTTCTAATGATTTTTTTCTAGAGCCTTCATCTTCTTAGAGGATCTCATGTTGAAAATCTATTACATGTGTACTCTAGTAGGAGAAAGCAGAGATCTCAGCAATTAAACAAAATGATATGGTTTATAGAACTTCAACCACTTGTGGAAGATGCAGAACTAATTTAGAAATCAGTCTCTCACTGAACTAAAAGCCCACAGATATTTTGTGAACAAAATTGAGAGGTATCTGGCAAACCATTAGAACTGATGGCTGCACAAAGAAGATTTAACTTGAAATCTATACCTTCATTCTCTCTCTTTATGATTCAGTTTCTCTCTTTCTAAATCATTTCTCTGTCACTTCCACTACAGCAAATCATCTTTCTACAACTCAACTCTGATTAAGCCCCCCCACCATTCTCCTCTTTCGGTCAGTGGTTCTCCATCACCCACTGGACAATGTAAGCATCTTACATGAACTGTGAGGCTGCCCTGGTATGTCTCCTTCCTTACATGCAGCCTCCATGTCCCTTCCATTCTCACGGGGCACCAATGGTCCCCAGTCACCTGCCATTCTATTCAAAAGAGATTTATTAGGATCAAGGACCACATCATCTCTTCATCTCTTCTATACTCCAGATCTGGCATATACAGCTTGCTTCTTTATCTGTAGTGATAGTAGTAATTACCTAACAAATCAATGAAGGTTAGCTCATTTTAAGCCTGGAATACCATTCTTCCCTGCCTTTCAAGAGAAGATCCATCTTGTTGTCTACAAAGTCTTCCTTATGTCTCTAAGGCCTTGTTGGTGGACTGACATCATTAGTTCCACGTGCCCCCCCCCCATATGTCTGCTCCAAATGATCCTTTATCAGATTACAATATCAGTGTACCTTGCTAGTGAGTCCCCACGTGACTCTCAGCCTATGACAAATAATAAAGAGAGTCAAGTTCGGTGAGCACTTAGTAAGTGTTAGCTCTATTTTAGATGCGTAAGTATGTTAACTCATTTTTTTAAAAGAATTATTTACTTATTTAATTCCATTTATTATTATAATTAGTATTAGTATTTTAATTTTGACTACAGAGATAAAAAGAAAGCAAGCTGCTAGGTCCAGGGACTCGAACCACTATTGGGCCATGTGGAAATCCAGTGCCCTTACCCACTACACCACCTGCTGACCCCATAAAGTATGTTAACTCATTTTATACTTACCACTGTCCTCTGATGTTAAAATTATTATCATTTCCATTTTATAGATGAAGAAAACAAGAGTCAGAAGGGTATGGATTCCCTGAGAACAGGTACATTCTTTTCTATTACCGTGCTTGGCATAAGACTAGATGTTTAGCACATACTGTTTAAGCAAATTTCAAATGATTTGTTCTTTATCATTCAAGGGCTATCATTTTATGTTATTTTCTGTGTGATATTAAACAGATTCCTGAAGATTCCCATTTACTAATTTTCTTAAATTTTTTACTTAATGATTCATTCTCCTAAGACTCTTACAACATTTTAAAGTCAAAAATAGAACATTTTTGCATATTAAAATCCAGGTTTTCTTTAACATGATATATATTTTTTTTTTGCCACGGGGCACATGTACTCATCAGAGCGTGTGAGAGAGAGAGACAGAAAAAAATAATAAATCACCCCCATGGGGCGTGGTCATGCCATCATTTTCTTTCCTCCATTTCTCCATCTCGTATGGTTCTTAGGCCCGCACATACATGGTCCCTTGTGTTTTCCAAGCCAGGATTCAAACTGTGGTTATCCATGTGGAAACTGACTCCTCTATGTACAGGACTTAGCTTCAGTGCGATGGGGCTGGCCCTTCGATCACATTCAGTAACCAGTCTGTGACCTCTGCCCCTTAAACAATTTTACCAGGCAAGACTTGCCAAAGAGGAAGATTGACATAGCAGCTTAACTGTTTCGGGGAGACGTGATTGCCCATTTTGCTTCTCTGATTTGCACACTTGCCTCCTTCCATTTACTATATTCATAAGGTTGGAGGATGGAGTCTCTGAGTGAGGTTTATGTCTTCAGATCTGCCTCAGTAGGGGACAAGTGTTCAGTACACGCTCAACAAAGGACCACGATGACTGTCACCTGACAACTCAGAACTTCAGTTTCATGCGCAAAATGGGTACAATAAGAGCAACTGCACCAAGTCTGGGGCACAAATGAGGCAACACTGATATCAAGTCAAGCGCGTTGTCGTCACACTCCTCCGGGGACTGGTGCTGAGAGAGTGAGTTCTGCACCTGAGTTCAAGGTCAGATGTTCTCACCTGATATGAGGTCCGACCTTGGACTTCACCCACTGAAACTTCAGTGCCCTTCCTTGTAAAACACGGACAATGATAGGCTTTACTCGTGGAAATTAAAACAAGATGCCAACTTAAATTTAAATTTTAGAGAAATAACAAAGAATGTCTGTGTGTCCCATGGATTAACTGGGACACAGTTATGTTTAAAAAGTGTTATTCACTGGAAATTTAAATTTAATTGATGTCCTGCATTTTCTGAGAATTTGATAGAATTATCCAAGTCACATGCTTGCGTGTGATAGATGCTCAATAGTGTCCGCTGTTATTTTACAATGAGAGCTCCATAGTCACTCTCCATCTCTCTCCCCCTTTTAAAATAATCTGCATTACTTTCATCACGCCTCCCTGCCATTCCGCTCCCCCATTCTCTGCCTCTTAATATACATTGAGATGTCAGAAGGGGTCTTGGATGTAAAAAGGGACCAAACAGCTGCTGCAGAAAGAACTTGCTGTCAGTTCAAATGAATGCTGAGCTAATAGGCCTATTAATAATGAGCTTTATTATAGAAGGCCACTTACGTTAATAATTCTCGGTATTTGGTATTTGATGCTGTGACATTTATACTGAGCTGAATGGTGTGTGTGTGTGTGTGTGTGTGTGTGTGTGTGTGTGTAAAGCCATTAGCTCACTTTTACTCTGAATACAGCTGCAACGTTGGGGAGCAGAATGTGTTTTATTTCACACACACGCACACCAGGACTCCTCTGATTCGACTTCCCCTCATGGGTGTCTCTCAGCTTGGGAGCCCTGCAGATCCTCCAGAACAGAGGAGCAAACGAGGGGCCTGAGGGAGGCTGAGGACAAGCTTTACCTTTTCACCCAGGGACTGTCAAGCCACCCTCCACCCTGCCCTGCAGCCCCAGAAGCTCAGGGCAGGTTTAATCTGATTTGCATACTGTGAATTCTCACAACAGTAGCTGGAATTGTGACAGGGCCTAATTAGCATTTCCACCCCCTCTCTTGCCTCTTTTATATTTGACGACAAGTGCCAGAGCAGTAGGGGAAGTTTAACTAAACCCAGATTAAGAAGTCGTGCTCTGGTTCTGGAAGTTAGAAAAATCAACATTCCCAGCGGGTGTTGCTTGACGGGAAGGGGTTCGGGCAGAGGGAATGTTCATTTCCACTGTGGCAACTCCAAGCAAACTGCAGTAATCTCAGTGGATTTAAAGGCGCCCATCTGAGGAAGCCCCAAAGTCAGCAGAACCCCCAGTGTCCCTCAAACTTGTACATCAGAGCTCAGATGGCCTTCCTCAAATCCAGAGAAGTAGAATTTCTTCAAGGGGGTTAACAGCTACTTGGCTACTAAGGGGCAGCA
This sequence comes from Tupaia belangeri chinensis, assembly GCF_000334495.1. Classification (NCBI taxonomy): domain Eukaryota; kingdom Metazoa; phylum Chordata; class Mammalia; order Scandentia; family Tupaiidae; genus Tupaia; species Tupaia belangeri. Next base: position 1,872,572 of record NW_006160193.1, on the reverse strand, counting down.
CTCAGGTCAAACCCCAGGGTTGTGCTGGGTCGGCCATATTGCGTTTTTCTATAGCAGGTGCCACGTAAGAGACTTCACCAGCATCGACGCATCGACTCCAGGGCTGGTTAGGTAACTGCTGCTCTGCAAGCCAGATCCACGTGGAGGATCACAGGTTTGGCTCCTAGGACCCTATGTACGTGCCAGGCACAGGGGCAGCCATGATCCTGGCTGGTGGGAGGGCCAAGGGAGAGATGGTAGCATGATACCCTATTGAAATAAACAAATAAACTTAAAAAAAAATTTGTGCCTATTCCAGAGGGGCCAGGAGCATCCTCCATTTCCCAGAGGGAGCTCTGGGTAGCCAGCAGCAGGGCCACCCACCACTCAGGAGCAGGAGCATGTTAGAAATGCAGGATCTCACATTGAATTAGAAGCTGCTGCATTTTAACTGAATCCCCAGGTGATTCATCCCTGCATTAAAATTTGAGAAGCCCTCAAATGAGCTTTTTCGGGCGCATTACTGACTTCACAGGTTGAGCATAACCTGTGACATGCACCTCATTTCTGCCCCTTGCTGGGCACATCTCACCAGGACCAGCACTCAGGATGAATGTCCCACCTAAATGTCCCTAGCGCAGACCCACTGTTCTTTTCCTAAGTCCAGACTCACCTCAAGCAGCTTTTTCTCCAGTGGGTGTCGCTGTCTGCGCCACCCACAGCCCCCCCTGCCTGCCGTAGAACAATTAGGGGGTTAATTTCGAGACCAGCAGTGCATGTGCAAAGTACCTGACAATTACAAAAAGAAAAAGGTATTCAAACCAAACTGCTCATAAAAGATCAAGCTAGATGAATTTTCTTAATAAGTGGTTAAAACATCTTAAGAGTTTCCGGCGCTATTTTGCTGCTGAAGGGTTTTCAGTAAGATGCTCTGATGATGGAAGAACCACTTTTATCAAATATTAAGCTACTGTAAATTTACTGTAATTGAATAATTTGCCTCTTAGCTTTGGTTCACTAAGACTGTAGCGAGGTTTTCATCCCTAAGTGATCGCTCCACAGTCTATTTCAATATATGTCATGTCAAGCAAGGCTCATCTAAGGCACCATTTGAGATTCAGTAATTTCAAAGCCAAGGGACCCTGTAAATGGTCTGGATGATTGACCATAAAGTATGTACATATTTAGTTATATTAAATTGTGATTAGGGTTTCGACTTCCATATTTAAACTCTGAGTAGTTTGCTGAGCCTTTATGACTTTTATGGAAGTGCTAATGTGAATTCCGCAGGGCTTTTTATAGGAATCGAAGCAAAGGAAGACCTTTTGGTCCAGGTTGCATAAATATTAAGGAGATGAAGTAACAAAAGGGAAAAAAAAAAGCCTAAACACCGGTTAGAAGTAGATAGAATCAATATCCGCATTTATAAATTATGCCTTAAGAGACAGCAAAGCAAAAAGATCTCGAGCCTTGAAAGAGAATACCTGGATTTATCCCCAACTTTTAGCATGTATTGATTTACTGATTTTGGCAAATGACTTTCTAAGCCTCAGTTGACTCATCTGTAAAATGAACATCATGTTGTGCTTAGAAGGAAAGTGAAGTTTCTTGTAAAGGGCTTGGGGAAACACCCAGTATTTCTCAGAGCACTGTTCTTAGACCATCTGATGAGGAATATCACTGCAGCTTGTTAAAACGCAGATTTCTTGAATGGCTTTGTGGCACACCGCAATGCCCTGCTTAAGAGGAGTTGAAACCCACGTGCGACCTTGGTTCGAATCCCCAGTTGGTCAGGTGGAGGCACACTGGGCATGTGTGTGTCTGCCCAAGGTCCGATGAGCTGGAGGAGCAGAAGAAAGGGATGAAGGCACGACCAGATGCTATGGAGGGTGCTTCCTTGACTCTCCTGTGCATACATTGTATCCTAAAGAAAAATAATTGTAAAATGTAGATTCCTTGGTATTGCATCTGTCCTAATAAATTTACGGAGATGCGACTTAGGAATTTGCATTATTAAGAAAGATATTAGGTAGTTTGCACACATTCAAAAGCACAAAAAATGCATCTCTATATACATGTCTTTTCTTTTTTTCAATAATTTTTTGTATTTTATTTATCATTATAATTTTTCAATTTGACCAGAGAAAGACAGAGAGAAAGGGAAAGTGAGAAAGCAAGCTGCCAGATCCAGGACTCAAACCACCCTCAGCCATGTGGGAGTCCAGCTCCTTAACAGCCACATCACCTGCTGGCCCCTGCATGCTTATTCTTACTGTGCCAGAATAAGTGGAAGAGGATGATTTTAATTTTTCAATTGTCTTTTCCTGTCTACATTTTCAGGTTGGGATTTTTAAAAGGATTTAGGCCACATATGTGACCTGTGAAAAAGTGATGAGTCTCTTAACTACTCTCTATGCCCCCAGCAGAAGAAGTGGAGATGCACACGGCAGGAATTGTGATAATCCAATCTAAATCAAATCATGTTACTGGCGTGCCTACCATGGTTACTTTTCAACTGTAACTCCTACTCCTCCTTCAAAACCCAGGTCAAAATCATCTCTGCTTGAAAATGTGTTCAGAGACTTGACCTGACAGAAAGGGACACATGGGCCGAGCACACAGGAGATGCCAGGCAGAACAACTACGGTGGGGAGAATTTGAAGATTTCGACCCACTTACCTGCTGGGAACAACCTCTCACGCCCTGTCCTGGAGCTGGGAGGGCCTGCGACTATGATGAGACAGTCCCTTTTTTGATTGGGTTACCTCATGGAAGAAAGAGAGTCTTTGGTTGGCACCTTGGTTTCCATCTGCTAAGTCTCTGAGCTGAGACTCAGATCAGCCATACCCAGACTCCTGGTTCATGGAAATTGTGAGATCATAAATTTGGGTTATGTTCTGGTCCTCTCAATAGTCAATAACAAAGAAGACCTGAAACTGGTTGATTGATAAAAATAGAGGTTTATTCAGCTCACAGTTGGAGACTCAAAGTCCTCCAGGGTTCACAACTGGTGAAGGTTTTCCGACTCTGTTATGATACTGTGGAGGCCAGGAACACATGCATCTGTGTCCATCTGTCTCTGTGTCTCTCTTTCTTCTAAACCCACCAGGAGTCCAATTATGGGGACTCTACACTAATGACCTTAACCCTAATCTCCTCCCAAAGGCTCCTTTCAACCCCATAGTCCAAGCTTTTGTTTCCTTGATCCTGTCACAACCAAATCAACACACAAATTTTAAGGAGGTATACAAATCATAGTGTGCTGAGTGTTTTTTGTTTTTGTTTTTGTTTTTCTTTTTTAATGCCAGAGGAATCATGCATGTGTATGCATCAGAGAAAGAGAGAGAGAGAGAACCTCTGAATAAAACCAGGTCACATTGCAATCCATTTTCTTTCAATTCTGTATCCCTGGGCATGTCATATGTGCACTATCATGTTCTTCAAACCACTGGGTTCAGGACTCAAACCCTGATCAATCATGTGGGATCTAGCTTCCACTGTATAGCACTTAACTGCAATGCCATAGGGCAAGCACAGCCTATTGTTTCAAGTCACCAAGTTCGTATCAACGTGTTACACAGCAGTAGATAACTGATACACAAAGGGCATGTATGCTGAAGATACAGAGAAAAAACTGTGGGGATTCCTTTCCAGGAAAGAAAAAGAATCCTTTGTCAGAGGATCATTATATAGAAAACCTATTGCCTCTACACTGGGGAGACACAGTGAGTCGGAAGCCAACCCAGCTGAGACTCTACCATCCACGTCTAGATAGCTGTGAAGACACAGATTTTGCTTGAGTCATAGTTCAGGTGCAATTTTTCAAAGAGCCACATTGTATCATGAGCTCTCTGGTTGGAATTGGGTTGGGAAGAATTCCACAAACAAATGGTCATGTCAACATATCTTAACCCTCCCCCCCTTTTATACTAACAAGCTGCATTTCTGTAGAACTTTAGAATGTATATCAATATTTTCCATCCATCAGCGTCTAATGAAATAGTCTGACTCCAGGAAGAGCGAGGGCCTGAGTGCCCAGTGAATTCAGTTTTTGTAGTTTGTCATAAAATTGCTTCCTCCCAATCATGTATTCTCTTTCATCCAAAGAGCTCCTAGTGTTTTATTCATAAATATAATTATCCTCATTTTACAGATGAGGAAACTGGGTCATAGAGATGTGAACGCTGAGAATTAATAACAGCAATAGAATCAGAACCGATCTCAAAATACAAGTGGTGCACTTTCCCTTCTCAGAGATCGGTGGGTACGCAGGTAACACATGCACATGCGTATATACACACACACATTTGCACACATTGTTTAATTTTGCAGAAGGAACTTTCAGACTCTTCTTTTCCCAGTACAATATTGTTGTCCTACTATACCCAGCCAGGAGCACTCATGGTGATTTAACGCCACGTAAAATTCAGATGTGCTTTTATGTCTACACGGGCACAAGCACAAGAACTGGGACCGCCCGCGGGGCATCCTGGCAGCTGGGCCCTATGTCTTTCCACTTTAGAGATAAAAACTGTTAAAAAAAATACTCATCTATAAATACCAACATTGTCGAGCTGATAGCAACCGGTGATTTGTTTTATCACGGCGCTGCCTGGATGTGAGCTGGCGCTCTTCAATGAGGCCGTGAATATGAGAGAAGAAGCCCCTCACCCTGGAGCCGCTGAGCTCTGGAGCCGCTGAGCCTTTGCTGTGGTGTGGGCAGAACCAGTCACACCTTCATCGCTAGAGGCTCAAAGGTCCTGTGCAGCCTTTGCCAGCCCCATCCAAACCAAAAATGCCATCTGAGGGTTGGGTGCAGAATGAGTCCTCTGTTAAAACAAGAGGTATTCTCTATAAAACTTAAAAAGACCCATTCTCTGCTTTCCTAACCTTCTGGTTTGGGTGAAAGATTAATGTAGTCCTTTAATTTGTTGGAAGGTTTTTGCCAGAAGGTGTGTGTGCTCACCAGAGAGACAGAGACAGTAAGAGGGAGAGTGGGAAATCACCCCTGGGGTATAGAGAGAGGCACGGCATCAGTGGGACACGGAAATGGTTATTACCTATTGATGATGACATGTATAGTATTCTCAACTGGGCTGGTCTGAGAAATATTTCATGTTAGGTAAATTCTTTATACAAGCCAAATGATATATACCAATTGAACGTTTTTTAAAAAGGAGAATAAATAATAATAATAATAATAATAATAATATGAAAGAAATGATGAAAAGCTACTTGATGATGATGATGTGGATAGCAATGTCTTTGCCTTGACAGACATTCATAGTAATCATGCTAGAAAAAGAAATGTAATACACTGTAAAGGTATATGTTATTTAATGTAAGATAAAAAGATTGTGATAATAATAAATAAAATTAAATTTAAAAAAAAAGAAATTACCCCCAAGGGGAATGGTCATGCCTCCCCCCAATCCCTTTTCCTCCATGCTCCTCTTGGAATTTGGTCACATACTCACACCCACCAGGAGTGAGTTTGAAGTTGCCAGATCCGGGACTTGAAACACAGTTGCCCATATGGGAGTCCAGTGCCTTAACCTCTATGCCACCTGCTGGCACCACATTCATTTAATTTTTTTTATTATAATCATCTGCTTGTCTTGAGGAACTAGGTAAGATCACAAAATCCACCTGAGAAGTTAGACTGTGCAAGGAGAATAGGACTCTGACGCTGGTTTTGATATTCCCTCCTCTTACCCAGAGTCGTGCCTGCTGAGCAGAAGCTTACGCTCAGCCCGTGGTCATTGCACCGAATTGTGTAAGTCCTGCCTGGTGTTCTTGAATCTCTGTCCTCCAGGCCACTCCCTCGTTATCTCCTGCCTATTTTGAAGGCCTTCTAACTGGTCTTCTGTGGCCAGTGTTTTCTCCTACTGAAGCTCGAACAGTACATCTAAAGCATATTCTAACCACTTTGGTCCTAACTCTTCAACTGTTCCTTCCCCCACTCGACTCCCCAAAGAAATAAAGGATAAGTTCCAGTTCCTTAATACACAGATGAGTCCTCTGACCTGACTCTGGCTAGTCCTCTTGCCAGGTCTCTTACCCCCCTAGCATTTAATTTCTCAGCATCCCAGGGCATTTCTTGGCTGCGTCGTAATGAAACTTCTCCTTTCCTTTTGCCTTTGCTCATGCTGTTGACTCTGTCTGGAGGCCCATTTTCTCCTCTTAGCATCTCTCCCCTCTCTACTCCCAACTCGCCAAACTTCCATTGTGCTCTCAATTTCTATGCAACTGAAAAATTTAGATTAGGCAAAATCAGTTTAGGGTTCTTTGCTTCCAGGAAACTTTTGTCACCCCTTTCCTTCCCCACATCTGAGATATGCTTTACGTTCCTTGCACCTGTGGTTTAACTACACTGGCCCTATTTTATAGTTATCCGTAGCCTTTCCTGATCTTCCTCGTTAGACTGTGATACTTGGTAGGCAGGGACTCTGTCATATCATCTCGTGTGCTCAGGGCCCAGCATTCATACCCAGTAAAGTTCATGGGGCAAATGAATGGGAACATGTCTGCAAACGTGTTTTTTTTTTCTTTTCTTTTCTTTTTTTCATACTTAGCTTCCTGTGCTGAAAAGGGTTAATCATGGCTTACCTGGAGTTCTGAGTGAATTCTGCTCTTGGGTGTCAAACTCTATTTCCACTCACCTCACCTTGTTCTAATGACATAGAACTGGACAAATAGGAAAAAGCACCCATGGCACAATTTCTGCTGATGAATATTTCAGCAGGTGCCTCTTGGCTAAAAGTCGAGATGAAAGCCTGGCTCCAGGCAAATTAAGAGGGGAAGAAAGACTTGTAAGTACCAGGGCTTTGGAGAAATGCCCTGGAATTGTGACCCAGACAGGAATGCAACGATTGAAAATGAGGAGATCACAGCCCAGAGAACCCACCAAGTCCCCTCCTGGACAGGAGGGGCGCAGTGCAGAGGAGAGTGCTGCTCGCCAAGGCAGGGTGCCGGCTCTCCCAGGACACTTATTGACTGTAAATGTGGTGCAGGCCCAGGGCTGCCCATCGCCCAGAAATCCACAGTTCCCACTAAAGCCAGGCTTCCTGGGTGAAAGGCAGGTCTGGGTGATCGATGTCCGGTCCTGCTGAGAGGGGGCATTCCTATTCTTTCCCTTCCTTTCTTCTTTCTTTCTGTCTCTCTCTCCTGCCATCTCTCTTCCTTTCTTTCCTTCAAGCCAGGCTGGGGACAGCTGTGTGCACAGTAATTCCCCACATCCTGGTAAAGTCCATTGGGGAAGTCTCGGGACGGTAGTTTGTGGTGGGCCTTGCCCCTTTGGTGTAACACAATGATATATTGGGATTCCAGGACCAGGAGGGAGATTACATGGACATTCCAGCCCAAATCAGGATGAAATGAGATGCAACTGCTCTTAAATGCCTGCAGCTGGATGAACAAAATGAAGGAGCAG
>NW_006160193.1:1835515-1865110 GCF_000334495.1 Tupaia belangeri chinensis | reverse complement strand
AATTGAAAAGGTACAGGCCTAGGGAACCAGCAGTTAGCGTAATGGCTATGTCGCTGGACTCCCACATAGTCGACCGCGGTTCACGTCCCAGACCCGGTGACTTAAAACTCACGCCGGGCGCATGTGCGTGCGTGCCCAAGATCCCGAGAGGAGAATGGAGGAGAAGGGATTGCGGCGTGAACATCCCCCCTGGGGGGTGATTTCTCGCTTTCTGTCTCTCTGTCTCTCTCTGTCTGTCTGGCGAGCGCACGCGCCCTACAGTGAAAATCTCTCCAAAAAACAAAAACAAAAAAAAGGGTACAGGGCTGCAGGGAGCTGGGTGAGTTTAGGCAGGAGGGGAAAAGGAAAGAGGGCTGGGAGCTGGGGCTTTGGTTCTGGCCCTGGCCTTGTCCTTAGGTAAGTCACTTTCCTTTCTTACTACAGGCCTTGGTTTTGTCAACTGTATAAGAAAAGCAATTCTCTAAGATTCTGTGAAGTACTTTAAAGTTCTAATGTTTATAAATGCACTTGTCAGTCTTTGGCAAACCTCTCGTGGCTTGGAAGTGATAGCGCTAGAACCAGGTCTTCAGTAAAGAAGGCAGGTATTTGCAGGTGGGGTCACATTCACCTCCATTCCAGTTGTGCAATCTCATGGAGACTCATGAAGAATCTGAATCAAATAGATGACTGTTAATGGTTAGACCTGAGGCCTGTGATAGGTAGAGAGGAGCTTGTACAAGGGGAATAAATAAAAGGTGGAATCTTCAGGGAGCAGCCTGGGAGCCAGAAACTACCCTGTGGAGAGTAGGACCCACAAGGCAGAAGGAAGGGCAGGGTACAGGCCTGAGCAGGGGGACGAGATGCAGTGCATTCACAGCAGGAGCTCGATTAACCCATTGGTACCTTGAAGCTTGAGTGACCCTCCCAATTGTACAAGCTGTGGCATTTTACCCAAGCATTGATCAGCCACTGGTGGGCCTTCCCTGAAAAAGAAGCAGTGTCCCAGTAGAGCTGACCACTGTGGGCTGTCAGCTAACCACTTTCCAGCCACTGGGAGAATAAGTCTCACAGTTCAGAGAGGCCATCTGGGCTACACTGTGGAGTGTCCACAATAGGGAAACACCTCTGTAAGCACTGGTTTGTAACAAGCAGATGGCCACACACAAGACAGATGAGTTTTCACAACTGAAATCATGTAGTAATCATTGGGGATTTCGCTAAATTCCCACCTTTTAGCTTCAGTCTGGATCAATTACAACAAAATCTGAGATTGGGAGAAACACTCCACATTTTCACAGCTTCCCAGGTGATTCCAATGGGAGAAATGGCTGGAACTACTAACACTTCTCAGAGAATGGCAAGAGTTGGAGATAGGGCAACACACCTTGAGTGCCACTAATAGCTCTGCTACTTGCAGGTTCAGAGACCTTCAGTTATAGCATTTCTGTAAGCCTTATGTACTTCATTTAGAAAAAAAAGATAATAAGATGGAAGATAATTATTGTGAAAAACAAATGGCATCATTTACCTTAAAAAATTTTATGGAGTTCTCCACAAATATTAAATATTTCCCCCTAGTTCAGTGGTCTCAAGCCAGTCTGTAAGGAAGTTTCCCCAGCCTGAAGAAAATTGGGAAGTTCAATAAGGAAGTTTAACCTGGAGACAAGATCAATTTAAAGCACTCCCTCTTCACCCTGGTACACAAAAATGGCTCATTTAGTAATAACTACAGCTGTTACTTAAGCAGGAAATATTTTTAATGAGGAGACCTTCTATAAGGACCTTCTCATCTCAATTTTTCCTTAAGATCCAATTATTGCATTTAAATTAGAACATTAGTGAGACAGCCTTTACATTGTGGTTAAGGCAGCTAGATCCCACATGGATGATTGTAGGTAGGGTTCAAGAGGCAGACCAGATGGCTTGAGACACATACCAGGCAGGTGTGTGGGCATGCTCAAAATCCTGAAAGGAGGGAGACATGGAGGAGAAGGAACTGTGGTATGATCAATCCCTTAGGGAATGCTTTTGTGCTGTGTTCATCCCTCCCTACCATGTCTCTCTGGTAAGCACATGTACACTCTGGAAAATTAAGAAACAAAACCAAAAACAAATAAGAAAAGCAGAAAGAAAGAATGACAAGTGCTGTTGAGGCTATGGTGAAAAGGGAACCCTCTTGGACTGTTGGTGGGAACGTAATTTAATACAACCTCTGTGGACAATAACATGGAGGTTCCTCAAAAATCTGCAAATAAAACTACCATATGACTCAGTAATCCCACTCCTTAGTATTTTTGTGAAATAGTAAAATACTCAGTTGGAAAGATACTTGCATATCCATGTTTATTCCAGCATTATTCACAATTGCTAAGACATGAAATCAATCTAAATATACAAAACCTAGTGATTGAGTTGAAAAACTGTGGCACATATACACTATGGAATATTACTCAGTTCTAAGAAACAATGAGACCCTATCAGTTGATTCAAAGAGCATGAATATAGAGGACTAAATGTAAAGTGAAATGAGCCAGACTTTGAAATATACACACTGTATTTCCCCACTCAGTATGTACAGAATATTTGTACTCTATGGCAGAAGTTGAAAGATCTGAAGATTTGCTAGTAGGGCAGATAAGAATAGATACCAGAGACTATAAAGGAGGGGAGTGGGTGGAAGATGGTAGGTGAGAGGGGCAAAGGAAAGAAACATTTAACAAGCAAAGGAACATAAATTTCTCTGTAGAAAATAAGTTCTATATTTTTGCTTTATAAAAAGAAAAAAAAGAAAATTTATAATGGACATAAAAATGCAAGTAAATAATGGAAATAAGAATCTAAGAGAGGGATTAGCCAGATGGCTTGGTGGTTAAGTTGTCTGAATCCTACATGGCCAACTGCATGGTTTAAATCCTGGACCTGGTGTCCTGAAAATCATGCCAGGTATGTAAGGGTTCGAAGTCCAGAGAGGAGAATAGAGGAGAAGGGATTACAATGTGGCCATCTGCCCAAGGGGGATGATTTCTCACTTTCCCTCTCTCTCTCTGCCTGTTCCTCTCTGGCAACACATGCATTCTACAGTAAAAACAAAACAAAACAAACAAAAAAAGGCTATGCGATGGTGAATCACTGCAGAATAAAATATGGACAACATAATATCTACTTCAAAAGATAACTAGTAAAACTATTAACAAATGTGCACAACAAAATGTAATGTTCAGTGTTGAGGATGATGAATGTGGCTATAGCCTTAATTTGATTATCGTACACTGTATGCATGCCTTGAAAAACCATTCTATAGCCCACATCAATTAGATATATACCAGAAATCAAAACTGAAATGTTTAAACTAAAAAATAAATAAATAAATAAAACAAAACAAAACCAGAACAGCCTACTCATTTAATGGAATTGTCCATTTTTATCACAAAGCATATGAATGGATGTGTTAGGAAATGCCTTGACTGATTCATCATAACTGCTGTTGTCTCCAACAGTTTGCCGTTTTCAAGTTTTCCTTCTGCGGAGCACTCACTTTTCCCCTCCAACTGCTGGGGATATTTCTAGTTGCGATGATGACAATGGCAATGATGTTAGGCTCTAGAGCATTTCCCCACTCCATTGTACCATTTTGCTATAATTTCTGCATTTTCTTTCCATCCCTGATCTCCTTCTCCTACCTTTGCCTTCTCTTCTTTCTGCAGTTATTTTTCTTCTTTCTTCATTCCCTTTCTTTCCTCCTTCCAATTATTTTTCCACTAGGAGGGAGAAAAAAGGTGAATCTCATTCTTGGGCTTCAGAAATCTAAATGGAACCCAATATCGAGGTCTTGTTTAAGCATCAATATTTAAATTAATTCACTCTATTAACAGACATAACTCACTAGTGTAACTCAAGCACCCGCTTCATAGAAAGCCTTGATCCTTGTTTTCAGACAGTCCACAATTTTTTGAGAAAGCTGGACAGTGGGATGGAGGTACAGGATGTGTCAAGAGCACAGACAGAGTATGACCCTAACTCCTGACTTTTGAGATAACAATGAACTGAATTACCTGTTCTTCATCTTTACTGAGGTCTGGAGCAAATCATTTCAGTAAGGTTTTGGTCAACAGGGTAGTTGGACGAGGAGAGGGAAGGATAGGGAGACTTAAATAAGCTGGAGACTTGAAAGGATCAAGACTATCTCAGTGGGGTGGTGTGGTCCAAGTTAAGATAGTGAGTCTTTGGTTGCCTGCTACAGCCCTGGCAGATGAGGCAAGGCTGTATCTAGAAGTATAGACACTTGGGTGAGGAGAGGACTGTAGATAAAACCCAATTCAGGATGGACTTGGTGTTTCTATACAAGAATGGGAAACTCTGAAAGGGTGAAGCCTATGTCACACAAGCCCAGAACCTTCTGCCTGTCCCAGATGGTTTCACTCCACATTGTGCACATTCTTTAGTATTCTTCCAACTGTGGTTTTGATGGACACATACTGATTCCTAGAGATTATGAAATCCAAGAGGTTAGTTGCACATCTTGAAGAGTAATCTGCAGCTGCTCTTTCTATTTACTACTCTGTCCAGAGAGCCTGCTCACCAAGCCCTCCACTTTGCTCAGTCAAGATACAGTTGAAGTCCTTTCAGGAATAATCCCCCAACCCCATGTGGAGATTTTTCCTTAGCATCATTGATAATGGCTAGTCTGCTTTCAGCCTGTGACCTACAGGTAGGCCAGCAACACTTTTATTCAAATGTGTGCCCCATTTAGGGTCAACTTCATGGTACAGATTAAGTAGATGCCTGTGGAATAAATGAATAAAGAAATAAATCTGTAAAGGAGTGAAGAAATTACCAAGAATGTTTGATATAAAAGAAAAAAAAAAGATGTCACAATAAAGGTTAGAATTCAGAACCAGTCTTAGAACTGTCGAGATGGTATTGCTAAACTAAACCTTTCGGGAGAAGCTTTGAATCTAATGCAAATGTTAGACCATGGGATTATACAATGATAACTCACCTTTGGAAGGAATTTAATTTTCATGTGAGCTCATAAAGCTGATTGCATTTAGATGGACTTTTAATAGAGAAGCTGAAAGAAGTAAAACATTTCTGACTATTTATTTTAAACAAAAGTCAAAAATTAGAATACTATTTTCACTGATGTGTTGCTAAGGCCAAATCAACTGGAATTAGACATTTAAGAGTTTGCTTTTTAATTTTAATTTGAAGGTAGTTTAGTGGAGGTAGTTACACACCAGAAAGTGGAACTGGCACTACTGTAAGATCCTATTAGTCTCACAAACAGCCACAAGTATGGGTTTTCTGAGGACTATCTCCAACTTTTCTCCCCCAAAACTGAGTTTCCATCTAACTTCAAATGGGCATTTCTACCTGCCTCTCTGTGACTCTAAATAAACACCATCCACAGAGTTTTGGTGGGTATACCTTGATCTCTTTTACCCAAGGCTAGGAAGAAAATATTCAACTCATCTGGCCCATAACACCATCGTTCTCTTTAAAATATATCACCAGAGGGGCTGGACAGTAGCACAGCAGTAGAGTGCAACATTCTTCCGGGGCATCCCACATGGGAAGGTTCCAGATTTGCATCTGGAGACCTCCTTGAGCAAGCCAGCCATGCATGTGCTCACAACCCTGGGCTGGCTGAGGCTGGGGTGATCACAACATAAAGACCTGTTAGGGGTGCTCTCTGTCTGCCTTCTCCCTTCCCTCTCTTTTTCTCTATCACTCATGGAAAAAAATAACTTTTAAAATGTATGTTATTGGAAAGAACGCTTGTGGCTGAAAGATAAACTACAAATCTTCAAAGGTAGTTTCTATTGACAGTGGTAAGCTTCTGTCTTTAGTTTATCATGATGGCTTGAAATACGGACTTGAGTGTTAGCTTCGGATACCTACACAGGAATTCAAACCTTGCTCAAAGCCATACCTTGAATTTGAACAAAGATGGTGTTGTGCAATGCCAAAGCCACAAATTATCTTGCTCTAGGAAGGCTCACTCTCTTGACAAGACTGTCCTTGGATCTTAAGAACTCAGAACTGTCGCTCAGGGCTCTGGTTGCCCAGTGGACAAACATACAGACATTGCAGCAGTGTCACACTCTTTCAGATGGTGTTTTTTCATGCCTGTGTTATCCAAAAATGTGTGAGGTCCAGGAGAACAAGAGAAAACCTGACTGGGTCAGCATCTTCAGCTGCATTCCTTAGCTTTGTGAGAAGATAGGGGATGAAAGGATGAGAGGATGGGTGGGTGGATATATGAATATAAATAAATTTGTGGATTCATGTATGCAACCTTTCTCTAGGGAAATAAAAGAGGGGACAGAGTGGAAAGAGGACAAACTTTGTGTTTTAACAGCCCTAGGGTTTAAAGTCAAGCTCTGCTATGTACATGAGATTACTGATCTTCAGATTTTCATTTGTAAATTAGGGAGTTGAGACCCTTGTGTGACAGGTTGTCAGGAGGACTGAAGAAATACTGCATTACATCTAAAGTAGTGCCTATCAAAGAAAGAAAAAGGAAAAAAAAAAAGAATGGAAGGGAGAAGGAAGGAAAGAATGAAGAAAGAAGAAAGGAGAGGAAGGAGAAAGAAGAAAAGGAGGTAGGGAGACAAGAAGTAAGTTCTCAGTGCCTCTGTTTAATTACCAATCTTTACTACCAGAACTCTTCTACCGATTTGCCCACCTACCAAGACCCACTCATCAACTCTGAGACTAGGGTGAGTCACTCAGCATTTCTCAACCCATCATTAGAAATTGGAAATATGATGCCTGTCTCCAGGGAGTCACAAGGAATAAATTCTCCAAAATTCTGTAAACTCAGTAAAATGCTATGTGGTTCTGAAGTATTGATTTCTGTAGTCAAATAAAAATCTGTGATTCTTCTACAGACTTCAGATCTTGAAAAAATGTCTTAGCTTCTCTTACTAAAGATGAGATATTTTAGTAAAATAAGCTTTAATTGATCAACAAAGCAAACGATTAACAAATGTAGTGAATAGTGTAATACCAAGTACTAAGTGGATAGCTGTTGCTCCATTTTCATATGGAGAAAGAGTAATTGATACAAATATAAAGGATGGAACTTGAATTGGATTTGCAGGAACTGGCTGGGTAACAGGCAAAAACAAACAAGGAAACAAGAAACACCTTTCTAGGAGAATAAATAAATACGTAAGTAGAAAGTTTTTGTGCCCAAGTAAAAAATAAACAGTAGAAACACTGGGAACTTGGAGAATAATTACAATAACTGAGTCAAATGAACTCATGAGATTAACAGTTGTGGAAGCATAGAGGACCTCAAGGATGGTTTCCACCAGTCTCTACCCCATGCCTGGCCACCATCTATGCTTCTCCAGTTCTGAGCAAGAGAAATGCCTCCATGTAGGAGAGAGAATACTATCCCCTAAGGGCAGGGGGTTGCCTTAGATGGATTTTACAGTTGGCAAGTGCTGGGAGGCATCTAGAAGGGACATCTTTTCTCCACCCATGAGCTCCCAGCCATTTGCCCTTGTCCTTTCTTCTACTCTGAACAATGCCATGCAGAAAGCACAGGTTTTTCCATGTACAGTGTTGATATCTGTGTCTCAGGCCTACTGCTTCCCAGAGATGCAACCTTGGGCAAGTCTTATAGTTTTTCCTGTTCAACTGGAATTCACAAATTATAAAAATGCCTATCTTTGCATTTAAAATGATTCCCCAGCTAGGAGAAGAATCCCTTGGCTCTTCCTTGCTTCATGAGGAAACTGAGGAGAAAAGAGGGACCACAGAACCTGAATTTCAGAATCATCTGGAAAATCCTTCTCATCTGACATGTCATGTCTAGGTGTTTTAGCCTCAGTTCTACATCAAGTTGGCTTTTTCCATGAGCCTGGGACTATGGAGGTTGGCAGCCTTAGGCTCACAGTATTTCAGCAGAGTTAACATAAAGCTCTATTTTATTTTGGCCGTTTTTATTAGAAAATCCAGGACAAGGCTTGGCTGGGGTCAGATGCTCTTCATTGGGAACCGAAGATGAGATAGTCTGATCATACCATTGTAGCAGGTACTGAGGGGTGCCTGTCCCCAAACCCATTCTGCCACT
The DNA here is from genome assembly GCF_000334495.1 of Tupaia belangeri chinensis. Lineage (NCBI taxonomy): Eukaryota > Metazoa > Chordata > Mammalia > Scandentia > Tupaiidae > Tupaia > Tupaia belangeri. The sequence goes on along the minus strand of NW_006160193.1, from coordinate 1,857,045 downwards.
GGTTCTGAAGACCTGCCTCTCAATTAAAAATGTAGACATGTCAGACTCTTGTCAACCCAAGTTCCCTTGCAATTAGAGAGAGCCAAAAGACTACTTTTGGGGCAGTAAAAAAAAAAAAAAAAAGAAAAATCAAGCCAGCTGGTGGCATAATAGTTAAATGCTGGATCCCACATGACTGCTGTGCGATTCAAGACCTAAACTAGGTGGCTTGAAAAACACACTGGGTGCATGGTCATGCGTGTCCAAAATCTCAAGAGAAGAATACATGAGAAGGGATTATGGTGTATCATACCCCATGGGGGGAGTGCTTTCTTGCTTTCTCTCTCTCTTTATCCTCTCTCTCTTCTCTCTCTCTGTCTCTCCCTGGTGAATGCACGTATCCGCTACCAAAAGAAAGAAAGAAAGAAAGAAAGAAAGAAAGAAAGAAAGAAAGAAAGAAAGAAAGTCTACCAAAATCTTCTAAGAAATATTTTCTCCCCTTATGTATACTCTTCTATTAGCAGGGATTAAGAAAAATCAAGCCAGCTGGTGGCATAATAGTTAAATGCTGGATCCCACATGACTGCTGTGCGATTCAAGACCTAAACTAGGTGGCTTGAAAAACACACTGGGTGCATGGTCATGCGTGTCCAAAATCTCAAGAGAAGAATACATGAGAAGGGATTATGGGGTATCATACCCCATGGGGGGAGTGCTTTCTTGCTTTCTCTCTCTCTTTATCCTCTCTCTCTTCTCTCTCTCTGTCTCTCCCTGGTGAATGCACGTATCCGCTACCAAAAGAAAGAGAAAGAAAGAAAGAAAGAAAGAAAGAAAGAAAGAAAGAAAGAAAGTCTACCAAAATCTTCTAAGAAATATTTTCTCCCCTTATGTATACTCTTCTATTAGCAGGGATTCTATTACACCCTATCACACCCATTTCTCTGAGAGTCCACAGTCCCCTGCTACAGAGATCATACTCCAGAGGTCTCTGAAGCACAGGGGGTCTAAGCTGCAGTGTGGGCAGGAAGTATGCCACCCGACTTCACAGGCTACAGGAAAACGATGGGGTAGATGGAGTCTTCGAGGACTTTCTGGGAAAACCACCGCTCTGGGTACAAGTTGGTCTAGGGGAACCCCCAAAATGGGCATCACTGATTTCTCCTCTGACACCTGAAGCAGTCATCTGCTTGGCCCCCAGTTCTGACAGGACCCACAGATCTATGAAATAGGTCTTTCACTCAGTCCTTGGTATTTCTTAGCTGTGCCATTTAGACAGGCATGTTCTCTCTTACTTTATTCAACTAAAAGACAAAAAGGGAAATCAAGATATATCACAACTGGTGCCTCTAGGAGAGAGCTAACGAGTTGTAGGAACCAGGCCACCAGCTGGAGGCCATCTCAGAGTTGGACTCTTCTTGACTTTGAAAGAGAAAAGAAAAGAATTTCTAGTTTTGTCACATTTAAAATTGACATAACTTTTAAATACTAATTTTGTAATTTGCAAAATAAGTAAAACAGTACCTACCTCTTTGAATTTCTCTGAGAATTAATTTAGTTATGGGTAAAAAAAAAATCTTAACCAAACTAACATATAAAGTTCATAGCAATTGCTATGACAAGCAAACCAAAAACCAGGAACCCTTTTATCATATGTCTAACCTCTATGACTCAGTCTCCTCACCTAGAAGGGCCCTGTCCAGCAAGACTGAAGAATCTGCCTGCTTCCTAGGATACCCTTTCAATGCATGTTGTCTAGACGTCTACTTCCAGTGAAATCTGAGTAATTGAAAGTGAGAAATGCAAAAATTGCTGCCTAACTATAAGAGGCCTATTAATATTTCAGAATAGAGCAATAATAAAAAATAGCTTATACCAGGGCAGGCTTATCTTATCAATGCCCAGGAAATGCAAGGAAAGGAAAAATTTGAGTGTGTGTGCTCTCAGACATGATGATATTTAAATAACTTTCATATCTAAAAAGTAGGGAAGTAAATTTAAAAAAATGCATCTCTCTCTCTTCTGGTTTTAAACCATCTTTTTAGTTATTTTTATTAAACAGGATTTTCCTTCCCTTCCTGGGACCAGTGCATAAATACACTGACTTACTGCTGGGCCTCAGCGTGATAATAGCAGGGGCAGATGGTCAGTATTTGTACTGTAAAGGAGTGACCATGAAGCCTGAAGCCAGGCTTTGAAATCACGCTTAAATCCTTGGAAGAAGGTAGCCCAGTAACTACAAAGTAAGCACTTTGTTTTTGTTTGTTTGTTGCTTATTTTTGTTATTATTAACTCAAAACTGACATAGGAGTGGGACTAACAATTAGCGTAATGGCTATGTCGCTGGACTCCCATGTAGTCCACCACAGTTAGAGTCCCAGACCTGGTGGCTTAAAACTCATGCCGGGTGCATGTGCATGTGTGTCCAAGATCCCAAAAGGAGAATGGAGGAGAAGGGATTGTGGCGTGGACATCCCCCCTACGGGGTGATTTCTCACTTTCTGTCTCTCTCTCTCTCTCTCTCTCTCTCTCTCTCTCTCTCTCTGTTTGGCGAGCGCATGCGCCCTATAGCAAAAAAATCCCTCTAAAAAAAAAAAAAAAAACTGACATAGGAGTAAATTATGGCAAATTATCTTACCCACAATAAGCAATACACTTTAAAAATACCAGCTGCTCTTTCTGGGATAGCCCTGTGGCAAAGTGGTTAAGGGAACAGGATTCCACGTGGCTGACTGTTAGATTCAAATCCTGGTCCAAGTGACCAGGAAACACACAAGGCATTTTGCATGTGTACCAAAATCACACGGTAGAGGAATAGAAGAGACAGAACTGAAGCGTGACGATGTACTTTCTCTCTCTCTCTCTCTCTCTCTCTCTCCCCCCCTCCTTTTCATGAGGTCACACACCCTTTGGCAAATTGAAAAAAAAAAAAAATAGAAGGCCTAAAACTCAGTGAAATACTGTCCCTCCTCTTTTTTTTAACTATAACCGAATGCTTAGTTTGGGGGGTTAAAAGTGACTTGGAGAAGAAATTAGAAACTTGGATTGCCCCAAGGAGAGTAAAGAACAATTCCTCATGATGCGACTAGGCCTATACGTGTGGGAAAAAGGGAACCGCTGACATACACTCATTCTGTTCCTCCTTCCTTCGAGAAAAAGGGATTGAGAAATTCAAAGGGCAAGCTTAGAAGAGAAAGAGAATTAGCAAAATCCTTGCTAAATGTTAGTTATTAGTGCTGGACAAATTTCCACTATTAGATAATGTAATTATTCCCCACACTATTTAATTATCAGGTGTACAGATAAACTGACATTTGTATTCCTCTTTTAAATATTGAAAATTAATTGAAGAAAAAAGCATTCTAAAATGTGGATAATTAAACAAATATGCTATGAAACAAGGCCATGTGCAATTTTATTTTATGTGTAAATTATATATAGACCCAAAGGGGATTCAGTCTTATTATACAGTTTGCTTCTCCATTAGCATTTCAATGGAGAGCCTTTTCCTCCTGGTTTTGAGGAGCACAGTGGAACTCAGCAGCACCTGCCAGAGGTGCATGCAAAAGAGGACTTCTAAAAGTTTGCTTCCTGAGAAGAAAAAAATATCCTTTCATGCTTCTGCTGGCTAAAGAAAGTTAATCTAGGGCTGGTAGGTGGCCTGGTGGTTAAGGGTACTAGGCTCCCACATGGCCGACCACAGTTCGAGTCCTGGACCTGGTGGCTTACTTTTTCACTTTCTCTCTCTTTCTCTGTCTCTCTCTGATCAAATTAAAATAACTTAAATAAAGTTAAATAAAATCATTATTTATTAAAAAAAAGAAAGCTAACCTCAATTTGGATTGGAGAATGAACTCTACATATCACAGCAACATTCTAGAGGATAGTCATTTTATAGTTGGGCAGCTTTGAGTGATCCTATGATTTGATGGATGATGACATTCTGGTCCATGCTTCTGGCCACATAACAGGACATCCTGTGTGTCCTTTTTAATCTTTTGTGTATTATCTGTTCGACTGAATTTAGATAGACACATAGAGATTGTAAACCAGCTGTGATTGATAATAATTGAACCAATATTTTAGCCTCTTCTATTGCTGATAACAGAAAGTACCCAAGTTTAGCCAATTTAAGACAATAGTTTATTCAGTGAGTGGGAGGAGGTCTATGGTCCAGGGGTCAGCATCTGGTAAGGATTTTCCTATTGGTGGAGTCTCAAGGCCGTGGAGGGCATCACGTAATGAGAGGATGAGAATGTGCATTTGTGTCCAGGTGTGTCTGTTCTGGTCTCCTTTCCGCTCCTTATAAAGCCTCCAGGTGTCAATCACAGGGAACTGATCACTGCTAAAGGTCCCACATTTTGACACTGCAATAGACTGAGTTTTCACTGTCTTAATCCCATTAAAATGGATCAACAAATAAGTTTTTTTGAAGACTTATCTAGCTCTATCAGTCAGATTTACCGAGCACCTGTGTTGTGCCAAGGAATAAACTAGACCCAAAAGTGAAACACAGAGGGCTTCTCACATCCAAAAGTAGCTCATGACAACTTCAGTCCTAGGTGGCTGCTGCATTGCACCTGAAGATTCACTCCCATCCGCAGCAGCCCTAGGACAGCCTTACTGTTGTGACAATTCACCACCAAAATTGCTTTCTTCTGAGCCTTTGAGGTTTCCTTGGTATCCATTTCTCTGTTTTCAATATACAGATATTATTGGAGAGAATCACAGTGGGGATTTCTATGAACGAGATTAGAATGTCTTGGCCAACTACTATGGTCAAGAATTTCTCAATATCAGATATTTCTCAGAGTTGAGATTGCTCTATGAAAAGGTTGAGGTTTGAATCGAAGGCCTAAGACACCTGTTTGGTCATCAGTATTTCTTTTGGGCTTTCTCCATGAAGCCACCTTGTGTTGTTCCTCTCACTGTGTTTACTGAGGAGGGTGGTTTCTCTGTAGAGAGGAAAGGAGATTTCCTAACTTTTCTGCATTTATTAACACTGCATAAAATATTCCAAATCAATCTTGAGGTAATTTAATTCACATTTTATTTTTTATTTTCACTGTTAATCATGGAATAAGGAAGTTTTCAATTCCTTTTTGGGTAAATGGAAAAAAATATGATAACTTGGTTATATGGTAAAGTTGTGTTTAGTTCCCTAATAAACTAAAGGAAACTCTATTTCTCTTTGATTCATGGTGTCAGAATTTTAGGATGAGCCAAGACGACAGGTTTGAGAGGCTCTGTGTGAAGTTGGAAGCTCTTTGCCAAGTGGGACAAGAATGAAATTTTCCAGATGCGCTGAGGCAGCTGTAATTTGATAGTGGATTTGCATGGAGCACAAGTAGGGGAGTTAAAGTAGTGTTGAGGTTTACCATGATGTTTACAATCAGGAGGAGGTGCAAAGATCCTGACAGTTGGAATTGAGGCAAGGGGCTTAGGATCATGAGTCATGAGGGAGCATTGGTTCCTGGTTTCAAACATGGTGGGACATGAGTTTGGGATAGATATAATGGCTTTAGAGATGATCAGCAGGGACTAGCAGTTGGTGTAATGGCTATGTTGCTGGACTCCCATGTAGTCAACCATGGTTCGAGTTTTAATCCGGTGACTTAAACTCACACCAGGTGCGTGTGCAGCATGCCCACGATCTAGAGAGGAGAATGGAGGAGAAGGGATTGTGGTGTGGTCATCCCTCCTGGAGAGTGATTTCTCGCTTTCTGTGTCTCTGTCTCTCTCTGTCTTTCTGGTGCCCTACAGCAAAAACCTCTCCAAAAAAAAAAAATTAAATGAATAAATAAATAATAAATAAAGATGATCAGATAATTTCAGCCATAGCTTTAGGAGGTAAACAAGTAGAAAGAAAGTACCTACACTTAAAAGTAGGAGACCTGAATAGTCTACCTTGAGTCCCTTAACTCAACTGGATTATGGTGTCCCTCAGGAGATATAAATAGCAAAGAACAAAAACAACAAAGTAGTTTGGACAGAATAGCAAGACAAGGCAATTGCAAAAGAATTGGGTTTCAAACATTTCAGGACAGCCATAAGTACTCTCATAAAAAAGTAGACTTCTACTGCATTTCCTACTGAGTTATTCAGATGGGAGATCTGCTTTGAAATTTCTCTGCAAATTCTAGGAACCCTAATGCACAGCTTGAACCCCAAAGCAGCAGATGTTTTGAAATAGTGTAAATGCACAAAGAATGGCTTTCGAGAATCTAATAAAAGGTTGGAGAGAGGTTACGAATAACACAACTGAAAAAGCAAACAACATACATTATTCAGGTATAGCCATCATTTATATCCTCACATACAAAAGAATCTATTTTCATTACTAAGTTATATCAGGCCCTTTTCCTAATTTTCCCATAATTTAACATTCAATTTATTTTACTACCTACATCACAGATAATTCATGGATAGAGTCTTGAAAATTTGATATGATTCATTTCATTTCCAAGTAACATAGGCCTTCTGCCTAATTTTCCCATATTTTTACATTCAATTTATTTTACTATCTACATCACAGATAGTGCTGGATAGAACCTTGAAAACTCAATTTGATTTGAAAGGTAGTGAACATGAAATTAGAAATGAATAGCAATATAGTTACAAATTTATTCAACAAACATTTATGGAATATTTCCCTTGTTCTCTACAACATGGTGGAAAAGGGGTTAGAAATGAATTGGATAGTGTCAGAAGAAGCCTAGTCTTAGTAGGGAGAGTGGGCCACACAGAAAAGGCATATAAGGATGTAAGAACACAAATTTCATTTGAAATTTGTGGTGCATTAGGCAATTTAAACAATTAATTTTAACAAGATACCTGGAAGACAAATATGGTCATGTCCATTTCCCTAATGAGAATCCTGTTTACTTAGTTTCATTGCGTGTCCAAGGTCACAGTAAATGACAAAATCATGATTTAAAACAGACCCATATGATGCAATATCCACCATCGCTTCATTTTGCCATGTTTTCTATTTTTTGACAACTAAAGATTACATATACACACACACATTGTGAAATAATTCAATAAAACATATCCATCATCTCATATATGGAAGGACTTCAAAAAGTTCATAAAAATGGAGTTGAATACAAATTATTTTGGTGCAAAAAGTTTTGAAATTTGTGAACAATTTTTTTCATAATTGCCCAAAATATGCATTTTCTATGAAGGGTACTTATATTTTTGTGCACAAATATGTAGGACCCACTCTTAACATTTTTTTAGATTCACAAAAAATTGGTATTGACTGTAGTCACGCTGGACAATGATAACGAAAACTTACTCATTTTGTTCAAATGAAACTTTGCCCTCTTTAACCAATGGCTCCTCTAAATTATACCCCACTTTTTTCTGATAGACTACATACCGGATTAGAGATGGATTGATATTGAAGACAAAGGCGAAGAATTAGGAAAAAGAAAGCATTGGAGACCAACCAGGAAGGCAGTATAGAGAAGAAGGTCTTGGGCCTGTGTTCAGCCTTGAAAGACGGGGAACTGCCAGTGCAAGTGTGTGTAATTTGAATGCACAGATGACAGAGTTGTTCATTACAAAGGCTGGACAAGTACATGGTGCCTTTAGTTTTTTCCTCACACTGTACAGAGCCTTCCTAGAGTTTTTCCTGACATTCTAGATATCTTCCAACTCATTCACATGGATGACAATCCTTGGTGATGGTATGACGGCAGTTCACCTTGAGAAGTCATTTGAGTTGCTGTGGCCAAAGGATCACAGCCCATATGGAGACAGTAAGTACAGACCACGGCAGTGGAAACCATGGTGCTTTAGAGCTCGGAAAGGTTCCAGTCACCATTTTTGACATGAAATGTATTCATAGATGTGCCCGGGGTTAAAATGCTCTGAAATAAACAAATAAAAATATCCATTTCTACTAACTGCTTGGCTGGACTTTGCGTAGATGAGTCACACTGTTCTGATTTACCTGGGAAATAAGACTTTAATACCCCAGCATTATACACACTGCCATTATTGAAATGTCACCTAGATTTCTTTTTTTTTAAATCTGCTCCTGGATTTTCCTACTTGGCTATTTAACTTTTGTCCTTATCCTTATCTCCTTCCAGGAATGCACACGGTGAAAGTGAAAAACAGTAACCATGGCACTTCGATGACAACCTAACTCAGTAATGATTAATACTCCAAACATGCTCATCTTCTCTTTCTTCATACAACTGTGTCCCCCATCTTGGGTCTCTAAAGTATGTGAGTTCCCCCTACAGGAAAAAGGCCCCTGTAATCAGCTAGGGGGCCAGTTATGCTTCTGGCTTCCAGATGATCGTTTACATTCTTCAAGGCAGAGGGTGAAGTAGGGTTCGTGAAGCCCACAGGTTTTAGTAGTAACTGTGTATACATGTTTGCCTGGGATTCCTCAAAGTCCGAATTCCCTCCACAAAGGATGCAAATGCATTACTCACTTTCCCAGCTAAATAAAGCTACTCTCAGAAAAAGACATGTTGAGACACTGAAAGAAGCACAGACTTTACTTTTGAATGTTCACACCCCAAAATGAAAGAAGAAAGAATGAGAATCGTGCCAAAAAGCATGACAATCACTGCCTACGATGCCATAATGAAGACTGCCCTACTGGGGAAAAGAGGTTAACGACCCACCTCCACATGAGCACACATGAGCTACAAGACACACGGAAGGTCTGCAACGTCATCCCTGAGTCAAAGTTCACAGTGTATGGGAGGTTGAGAGAACTTTCACTTTGATTTTGGGTTCCCTCTTGTTCTTCATTTTTCTTTCTTTCCTTATATATTTTTGGGAGATGGACAGTCTTTGGTCTTTAAATTACTGGCTGTTTTTTTCTTCAGTCCAGCAAAATTTGAGGATTGCCTGGGGCTCTCTGGGACAGGAAGATGTAATGTTGACTTTAATGAACAGATGGTATCCGGAGGGGGAAAAAAATCTATCAGGGTTTTAAGCGTCAGAGTCTGATAGGGAATTTGCCTGTGGGATGTCTAGGAACCTGGACACAAGAACACATCTTGACCTTATGGAAGCGAGGCGGTTTCTAAGTCTTCTCAGAGTGATTCAGCCCTGGGATTGAGCTCAAATTTGAAGGACATCGATATGTTTTTGTCATTGGTAGATTATTTTAATAAAACAATCACAGAACAGTACTCAGTAGGAGAGACAAGACCCTCCTAGCTGAATATAGAAGTTCATAACACTTTTGGCATGCCAGGGAGATAAGATATTGAAATTCTGTGCAAATGATAGTTATATAAATATGTATTGTATTTTACATATATAGTTGCACACATATATGAGAGCTTTTCATTATTGTTATCATTGTCAATTACTTCTCAGGTATTTAAAGACAGGAGAGAATTTGTAACCTTTTTTTGGGGGGGGAGAGAATTTTTGCTATAGGGTACATGCTCTCACTGGAGAGACAGATAGATAGAAAGTGAGAAATCACCCCTGAGAGGATAGCCATGCCACAATCCCTTCTCCATTCTTGGGATTTGAGACACTCATGCACATGCAGTTGGCATGAGTTTCAAGCTGCCAGGTCTAGGACTTGAACCCTGGTTGTGGGAGTCCAGCTACGTAAGCATTAAGTCATCTGCTGGTACCGAGAATTATGTAACCTCTTTAAGCCTCGGTTTCCTTCTGTATTTGAGACACTCATGCACATGCAGTTGGCATGAGTTTCAAGCTGCCAGGTCTAGGACTTGAACCATGGTCAACTATGTGGGAGTCCAGCTACGTAAGCATTAAGTCATCTGCTGGTACCGAGAATTATGTAACCTCTTTAAGCCTCGGTTTCCTTCTGTCTAAAATTGGGGTTGTGAACTACATTTGCAAAAACATTGAGTATTAGAGGGGCAGAGATGCTGCACCTGCCTCTTGGAGACACTCAGACTGTCACGGCTTACTTGCTAGACTTCCTGCAGCAATTTGAACACCCTGACTGCACTGACTTTGCCTCTGGTTCCCCAAACATCAGCTCACATGCAATGAGTGTTGCACCCCACTGTCTTAGAAGTCTACTATACAATTTCATCCATGGGCTTCCAGAAAGGTCCTATTTAGACATCTGATCTGCCAAGAGTTTCTACTGAGGTTGAGAGTCTCCATTCCCTACAGATATATCTCAAAGTCTTACCGGGAGATCTCTGAAAGGCAGTCGTTCCACGGACAAAATGCTTTTAAATATAGCATCATCTCTAGAATGTTTTCTTAACTGATAAAAGAATAATCAAATTTCTCCTCAGTTGTGTTTCTGGGTAACTTTGTTCTGACGTAACAAAAATGCCGTAAGCTGGGTGGTCTATACACAACTGACATTCAACCCTCATAGACTCAGAGGCTGCAAATGCAAGTTGAAGCCATCAGCAGTTTCTGAGCCTGATGAGGGCTGTGTTCTCACAAGGTGCAAGGGACAAACAAGCTCCCCTGGCCTCTTCCGTGGGGACACAATTTCATTTATGAGGGCCTCATCCAAGTGACCTCATCACCTCCCAAGGTCTCCACCTTTTAATGCTATCTGCATGGGGATTAGGAGGTTGACATAAAAATGTGGGGAGGAAACATACACTTAGCCTATACCTCATACCTGCATCATGCAGAGAACATGCTCTTGAGCTATGTGGCTCTAGGAAAATCAAACATATCAATGTCCACACAAGTTTGGGGAGACCTAGCCTTCCAGTCACCCTCAAAGATTCTCCTTAAGGTCAAAACTACTCAGAACCCCATTTGTCTGGAATTCTTGGGGTATAGGCTATCACACTGCTGACTCTTTCTTGCATTTTTCATTAATTCAGTCATCATACTTCTTTGGGGAGTGAGCTGTGTGAGAAGTATTATACCACAGAGCTTTCTCCCTTGAAGCCCCAATATTTTGTGTCATCTCTTTTGATGAAAACAACTTTCTAGAATGAGTTATACCTCACTATGTCTGTTGTCTTTTGAAAGGGCAGTATTTGAATGTGATCTAACCTTCATCCGTGATTCAGGAAAAGGTTTACAAGCATAGCAAAATCTCCTATAAAAATAATATCGTGAAATTCATTTGTCTGGTTTTTATTTATGTTTTTAATTGGCCAGAGGGTATGTACACTCACCAGAGGGAGAGAGAGAGAGAGAGAAAGAAAGTGAGAAAGCACTCTCCGTGGGGCGTGGTCATGCTGCACAGCCTTCCTATCCATTTTTCCTTCCTTTCAGGGTTTCAGGCATGCATGCACATGCACTCAGCATGTTTTATGAACCACCATGCCTGGGACTTGAACTGCACAGTTGGTCATGTGGAATCCAGCTCCCTTAACCATGGTCTCACCAGCTGGCTCTATACTCTTTTCTAAAACCTGCTCTTCATAATTTTCTGTCATTCCACCTCCCAACCAGGCCTACAACCTTATGAACACTAGTGCTCTTACTTGCATCAAAATTACCTTCCTTTCTTCCTCTCTTCCTTCCTTCAGCCCTCCCTCCCTCCCTTTCTTTTTTCCTTCCTTCCTTCTTTCTCTTTTCTTTTCTTTCTAGTCCCCCTCACCAGGCTTAAGAGTGAGAAAACTAAGTAGGGAAGAGCTGTGTGCAGTCAAAAACTCAAGTGGGCTAGAGTTGGAATTCTTCCTCAATGCTGACCAGTTAAGACACTGGGCAAATAGCCTCAAGTCCCTGACCTTAATTGTCCTTGCTTCAAACTTGGAAATTCATCATATCTACCTTTTAGCCTTGTTGGAAAGATTAGCCTTGCTATTTACAAAGTCCCAGCCCAGTGGCCAAAATATCACTGTTATTGGTGTCACAGGAGTTTTCCTCCCTTGAATATGTGTATTGTAGCATGGGCCTCACATGCCCTGGCTCATTTCGTGCTTCTGTACCTTGCATGGTAGTAAGACTAGCAGTGAGTTACTGAGGCTCTCAATGCTATGTCCACTACCTTCTTTAGCACTCCCAGCAATGAGCTGATGTTGGCATCACACAGCTTGTTTTGCAGATGAGAGAACCAAGGCTCAGGGGTTAACTAAGTTGTTGAGATCACATAGCTAATATGTGACTCAGTTCCGTGTTTCTGACACCCAAACCATGTATCGATCCACTGCACTGGACTTCTTTTCTGGGAATAAGACAAGTTTGCAAAGTGCAGAGTAATGGATAATCCAGGCATAACTCTACCACCCCAGAAGACAACCAACTCCTTGTGACATGGACTGTCTTTGGCAGACTGTCACATTTAAGGTGATCAAAGACTCGAGGACAGATCTATTCTGTACATGTGTGCTGGTGCTCAGGGACTGGGGCCTGCCTGACGTTTCAAAGCCCTGGCTTGCTGTCTTCCTGCGAAGTGCCAGTGATAATGTATTTAAGAGATGCTGGACTGATCAGGTAAGAATTTATGTAAGCTGAAACCATTAGGTAGCTTAATTAAATCAGGGCATTTAACTCATTAGCCTTCTGCTCCTGGGACTAATAAATTTGAACCCTGTGCTGCTAATCACAGAAGAAGTCAAGTTCAGCCTGTCCTCTCTTAGTGAGGAGATGAGCAAGAACAAGAAGGAGGCAGTAACAAATGCAGGGAAGGGAAGGCTGGTCATTTACTGGAGCATGCAAAGAATCCTAAGCCCTGATTGGGAGTCAGGGTAATATGGGAGAGAATGATGACGTTGGTGACAAGAAGAAACTCCCTGTATCACTTAGTCATCTCCCAAGAATGTCTGCTTCAGATGGCCACATCCAAGTTATCGCAATGTCCTTTGTCTGATAGGCGGCATCTTGTCACCACAGTTGGGAAGATACTTGGTGCCTCACAGCTAGCAGGCAGCTGGAAAGGATGTTTCCTGTGGCTTTTCCTCATCCTTCTGTTTCCAAGTGAAGTACGTGTTCTGTCTTCTGGTTACTCGAAATCACTTATCTCACTAGCCGAACATTTTAAATGAATGCTACTTCTGGACTGGCCCTATGGTCTAGTGGTTAAGAAAACCAGATCCTACATGGCTCACCATGACCATGAAGTTTAAATTCTGGCCGTGGAAGTTTGACAAACATGGTGTGTGTGTGTGTGTGTGTGTGTGTGTGTGTGTGTGTGTACCCAAAATCCTGATGGGGGAAGAGGGAGAATTATAGTGTGACCACACCCACTGTGGGGTGCCTTTTCTCTCACTTTCTCTGTTAATCTGTCTCTCTATGGTGAATGCACATGTCCTTTGGCAATAAATAAATAAATAAATAAATAAATAAATAGACAAGCAGATAGTATAATGATTATGTCATTGTATTCCCACATGGTTGATCACGGTTCGAGTCCTGGATTCTTTTGCTTGAAACTCACACTGGGTGTATGTGTATACATGCCTGAAATCCCAAGAGGAGAATGGAGAAGGAAGTGGAGTATGGCCATCCCTTCGGGGGGTGATTTCTTGCTTTCTGTCTCCCTGGAACGTGTATGTACCCTATAGCAAAAATCTCTCTAAAAAACATGAATAAAAAAATAAGAAATGAATTCTATTTCATTATTCCCTTACCTGTATCACTAAACTGACTTACAAAGTCCTGCCTCTTCCTCTCATTTCACTGTTTCTTTCTCAACATAGCAGATAGATTTATCTTTTTAAAATATAGATCATGATGCTAACTCTCAGCCTTCCATCCTTTACATGACTTTCAAGATCAAGTTCAAATTAATTGACATGCGCAAAACTTCCCTTTAGGTGTCATCTCCCAGTAGCATCACTTCCAGTTCTCTTCTCCCAAGGAGGACATGACACTTACACACAGTATGGAACGATTTGTGTTTTCGCAAACATTACAGACTCCTCCACAAGTCTACGCCTTGGCGTATCTTATCACATTTAGAATGCCCTTTAGAATTTAGTTTATAATTCTGGGATCAGTAGTTAGCGTAATGGCTATGTTGCTGGACTCCCACGTAGTCGACTGTGGTTCGAGTCCCAGACCCAGTGGCTTAAACTCATGCTGGGCGCGTGTGCGTGTGTGTCCAAGATCCCAAAAGGAGAAAGGAGGAGAAGGGATTGCGGTGTGGCCATCCCCCATGGGGGGTGATTTCTCACTTTCTGTCTCTCTGTCTCTCTGTCTGTCTGGCGAGCACACACACCCTATAGCAAAAACCTCTCCAAAAAAAAAAAAAAAAAAGGAAAGAAAGAAAGAAAAGAAAAGAAAGAAAAAAAAAAGAATTTAGTTTATAATTCCCTCCCTGTTGGGAATAGTCCTTTAGATATCTCCATTGAGGCTCAGCTATCATCACTCCCAAGTTCTTCTTCTTGATGTCTTCATGATCGAAAGCCGTATCTTTTGGGGAATGTTGTATATTTCTGAAAGCCGTTCCCTCTCTCCAGAGCATTCGTGTTCTTACACATCTATGTCTTACTCATGAGACTCTTAACTCCTTGAGGTCAGCATCCAGGCATTCAGAATCATGACTGGCTGTTTGGCATGCCATGTCTGAGTGGCCCTGAAAGGTGTCTAACCACTCTCTAAGGTGGGGTGACATGGTCTTGCATTCCATTATCCTGAAAGAAGACCAAGTTGGCAGCCAGAGCAGACACCACTGGAAAGAACAGAATGGGAAAGAGAAGTTGACACTCGGAGAAGAAATCTGGGTGAGGACAGAAGATTCAAGAAAGGTTAATGGCATTTGCTATATGGTGTTTAATGAAAACCACGTCTGTATCTTCCCATGACATTTTCAGCACAATAGTCTTTCCTTTGTCAATGTATAATAAGTTAGCCCTTCTGGGGTGGATGTGATAAGCATTTTCATATGACTTTCAGCAAGTGCTACCTGAGGGTGCCCTCCACATCTGTATTACTTGCACCACGATGTCCCCAACAATAGATTTTGTGAGCATTCTCTGAGTGTCAGCATCTGCCTGGCTCCTCCTTACACTTTAAGTTCCATATTCACAGTATCCCCAGGAAGATGTATTATGATAAATACACCTTATAAGGTGAGAAAACCAAGAGGAAGATGGAATAAAAGCCATCCTCAAAGTTGTGCTGAGGGGAAACTGAGGCTAGATGCAGGTCAAGGTGGGAGGAGAGTCCATGCTGTTAAGCTATACTTCTAAATCATGCTGAGGGATGCCCTGTAAATGGACTACTCTCCAGGTCAGTGCTCCCAGGGTGGCTGGAGACGTGACTGTGGGCCATCTAGAGGTGGAGATGAGAGAAGGAGGCCGGGCTGAGCACCTGAGTGGCTTCAGAGAGCCAGGAGGTGTGCTCCTGCTTCCCAGAGGAGGGCAGTGACTTAACAAAGTTCTTGTGGAGTTTCCTGATACTGCAATAACAACCTGCCTTGGTGCTTAGATTTTTTTTTACTATTTTCTCTTTTTTGAAAATGTGAAGGAAATGACAGTGAGCTTTCTCTGTGAATACCCAAGAGTCCAAATCAGCTTGAAAAAAGAGAGAGAGAGAGAGAGAGAAAGAGAGAGAGAGCAGTAGAAGGAAGAAACAATGTTTAAAATTTGTTTTTGTCCCAACCTAAACAAGATGAAAAGCAGTCTGCCAAGTTTTTAGTCAAGAAGGCAGGAAGTTTCACAGAAGGCATTTATTCAGTGATGTTGCTGTTGGTAGCCGATCACCAAATAAGACCTCTATGTACAGACACAATTTACACTTGTGGTATCTTTCATAGAATGGCTAGTGAAGGTCCCTTCACCACTGGTCACAAACCAGTGGTTTTACTCAGAGACCTAGCCTCACACCTCTGCTCTGGGACTTGTGACCTCTAACATCACAGGGTTTTTATCCATCAATTAGAGCTCTTCGTTCTATCTCTGGAGTGGTTGTTATGGCTACTGGAGATACAACGCATAGGTACTTCTGTAAGACTATCACCATCTGGTCCAACCCTTCATTTTGCAGGTGCTGACTCAGACAGACAGACCAGAAGGGGAGGGGCTCTTCTGACTCACAATACTCTTATGCCAGTTCCTGGACCACCAGAACAGAAGCCTCACCCCTGCACTTACAGACCGCTCAAGGTCTGTGTCGCATCATTACGAGCTCTTGCCCAGGTTTCCTCAGACACTAGGCTCAGGAGTGATGTCAAACAGCGTCTGAGTCCCACAAGGTACAGTGAGCTAGTCTAGGGGTACGCAGAGCTATAGAGCTCTGAAACACCATCTCCCTGACTGAGATACTCGGTAGATTCAAAACTCACACTGGAGTTTGAATGTGTAGCATACGCACACAGACACACAGGCACACACACACACACACATGAATGCATGTGGACACACATGCATACGCAAAGTAAAATATCTCATCCATAATCTTGTATGGTTTACAAATTGAAATAATAATGTTTTGCTTATATTGGATTAAAATACATCATTAAACTTAGTATCACCTGTTTCATTTTACATTCTTTTAAAATGTGGCAGAGCATTTAAAATTATAAGCAAATCTTCTATAATATTTTTATGGGGTGGCCACTCTTCTTTCTTTCACTCCTTGCTCTGTGATGATGAGAAATACTTTATCTCTCTCTGTCTCTTTCTGCCACCGAGCTTGTCCTTGCCATCTCACTTTTTACATGCCACGTGGTTCCTTGCAAGGGTTGTGGTAATGGCTCTCCTGGTGATGAAAGCTGTTGGTGACACACTGCCTGCTCCTGCACGAGAGTGCCCAGCAGTTTCTTCCTCCAACACGTCCTTGCCTGTTGTGCCAAGCAACTGGACCCTGACAAGAGCTTCTCCAGGCCGGATTCCGCGGGGTGGGTGTTCACACTCTCAGACCGGCTCATTTCTTCTTTCGCTGACCCTAATGAGGAGGGAGTGTCCTGCTTCTCTCCCTCAACTTTGAAATGGGATGGTGTCAACACTGTATTGTTGGTTCAAAGAAAGGTTTTCCTTCCTGTTCTGCCTCACTGTCTCCACACTGTCTTATTCTTTGTGACTCACTGAGCCTATTTACCTTAGTGGGGACCTGATTAACTCACATGTACATTTATCTGGCAAACACAGAGGCTGGGGTTGAGAAGAAGAGCTTGAGTTTGACCCTCCTTCTCAAGGAATTGCAGACCAGTTGGGAAAGATTCGTAAGCGTAGCATTAGATGGAGAATAGATGGAGAAGTTAATTGGGTTCACAAAGGGGGTCATCTGGGCCACCTGAGGATGTGAGAGAAGGCTCCCTGAAGATGTGCTGAGCTGAAAGATGAGCACAGCAAGCAAGGCCTTCTTTTATCGTGACCATCAGGATTACTTTACGGCTGTCACCTCCAACATCATCGTCATCATCATTTCCAAGGTATCTGCAAAGGCATGGCTTGTTTGAGAGTGTGTAGAACTGAGGGGACCAAAACCACAAGGGATAGACAATGAAGGACAGTTATGAGCCAGCTCCTGGAGGGCTCCTCAGCCAAGTCCAGAGATCCAGCCTGTACCCACAACACAGTACGAAACTGCATGCAGTGCCTTGAGGAATGCATGACCCGGTCACCCCAGTGTTGTGAATCCATCGCTTTGGCAGCCAGAGAATGAGGAACAAAACTGCTCATACCTAAGGTATGGAAAGCAGACCAGCCATGTTTCCAGAGTTAGATTGGTTTGGCCTTGAAGGCATACCTACCAGGTATGTGCGATGCTATCTGCCTCTGCCGTCTGAAGAAGGCCTCTCCAGGGGCCCAGCATCTGTCTGTGATGTTGTTTCCCACAGTCCCACCAAGCCTAAAGGGTTATATCTCTGGTTCCTCTCACTGATGATGAGGGCAAAGGTGCTGGGTCTTGCAGGCCCCCTGGGGAACCAGAGCAGACGAGGGCTGTCCTTCCTGGCCCCAGAGAGACTGATTTGGTTCAGGGACCCCTGGGGCCCTGTCTGAGAAGTGGCTTTTCTCATTTTCCTTTGATCAGGCAGTTCATGGCATATTTGGAAGGACAAGGAGTGATTTGTCTTCCACATGTGTTTTCATTTATTCCTTAAAGGCAGGGCTAAAGCGTTAAGCAAGAACACAATGAAGTCCAGTGGGCAGACAAGCTTCAAACAGTCTCACAGGGTATAGCTATGATAAGCTCATTTGTTCACACCCCATGTTTTAAAAGTAGTCTATGAAAAATACAGCATGATAAAATTACATTTGAGTAAATAAGGACGGAAGTAAAATAAGATGATGCCAGGTGCGAGGTCAAGTCTGAAAAATGTTGCATAAATTCCTGCATAATTCACCAAGGGGCCTATCATTTGGGCTTGAGCTTCCTAGTAGCCAATGAAATAGGGGTGGTATTATATGCACAGGGGTGAGATAGAAGAACACTTCCTTCTGGTACTTAGAGCTAAAAGAAATTGCATTGATAGGTAACCATAAGGGGTACATTTTCTAGTTAAGTCTATATGTCATTATTGTCCCATCTTGTCATCATTCTACACTCCTCTGTGGCCAATAACAGAGATACCTGAATCTGGGTAATTTAAGAGAGTGGAGGTTCATTTAGCTCATGATTTTGGAGGCTGTGTAGTCTGAGCATGGTGCTGGCAACTGGTTTTCTTGCTGTCTCATGACAAGAAAGAGACCAGGAACACAGTATGCAGCCTCATTTGCAGGATTCAGGGGGACAGTTCCCCCAAATATCCATATCCAGTCCAATCCAGTCCCAGCTCTCAGTGACTCCATCTCTTAATCTTATAGTCAGGTTAAGTCCCTGCCCTCTTAATACCTTCACAATGGCTCACCCAATTTTAACACATGAGTTCTGGGGAAACATATTCTAACCACAGCACCATCAGACTTCAGGTTTCAGAGTGTTACTTAAAATCAGTTTATTTTGTTTCAATGGCATTTCCTGGGTACTTCTATGCACACTGTGGTACACTATCATAATCTGTTCCAATATTTATTGCCCATCCCTGTGGGTGGTTATATATCCTTGCCATGGGGTGTGCATACCCCATGGTAACATCTATATCCCACCCCATTGACAGAGTCTAACCACATGACATGATTTAGCCAATGAAACGAGAGTGGGAGTAGCATATGCCATTTCTGAGTAGAGACTCTAAGCATTGTTGAATGGTTCCACAGTCAACTCTTTCCCTCTGTCTCAGGAAGGCCAGACTCCAGAGAGGAGCTACCCATTTATCCTGGGTCTCAGAGAAAAGGATACACCAGGAAGATAGCTGTTCTTGACCCATGACTGACATAAATATTAGCAAAAAAATAAATCTTTGTTGTAGTAAGCTCCCAAGATTTAGGGGTTGTTTGCTATTTCAAGATGACCTAGGGAAAAAACAAAATTTACACTATGCTATTACAACTGATCCAGCTACATCAGTGCCTTGGGGAGAAATATAGATATAAAAGAGAATTTCTACCCTCTGGGAACCTACAATTTAGTGAGGTAAGCTATACGTATATGATTAAAAAATAGGCTAAAGGCGATAAGTGCCACTTTAAATTCTCAAAAAGTAGCAAGGGAATCAAGTTCAGATGGAAGAAAAATAATATACCTAAATAAAAAGAAATCCCTTCTTCAAGGAGTGGATACTTAGAGAATGGGCAAGGTTGGACTGGAGAAGGTAAACCTTAGCGAGTAGGCTCAGCAGGAGCTCAGGGTGAAGGCTGGACTGAGCAGGGTGTGCTCTGTGAACAGAGAACTGTCTCAGTTGGCACAGACTGGGAGAAAGACTGTGAAAGGAAATAAGCTTGGAATTCACAGAGGAGCTAGGAGAGATCTACACGCAGTGTAATTGAGACTTTAGGTGACCGTGTCCATTGAGAGCTTTTGCGCTTTGTGCTAGCCATTGTCCTCAGCATTTCACAAGTCGTATCTTATTTTATCCTTAATATACCACAGGAAGAGAGTTGTTATCATGGGCATTTGACACAGAGATAAGGTATCTGAAACTTGATCCCAAAACAAAAAAAGTAGTGAACGACAGAAGACTTGAACTTCAGTCTTCTGGGTGGCCCGTGCTCTCAGTTACATAAATAGATGATGGGGGGGCTTTCTCACCAGGCTCCTTGCTGGGGACATCATTTGGTGTGCACTGGGAAGCTGCTGAGGTTGAGGGAAGGGGTGACACTGATCAGGAAGATAATTTCATCAGCCAGATAGAGGACAACCAGGATGTGGAGACTGGAAGCAAAGGACAGGCAGAACACAATGACAAGCCACATGTTGGTAGCTAAACAGCCCATTTGGTTACCGTGCAGGGGAAGCTGACCCAGTAAATCTTCCAAACGCCTTCACAGAGGGTCCACAGGTCCTATGTTCTGGAGATTATTTAACTTATTTTGGGGGGATTGCTTTAACTAAAAAACCAATAACGGTGACAGCCAGTGCCACTAGCTGTCTACCCTTCTTGTTTAGCTGAGTTTGCACATATGTCTACCTGAAATGGGGCCCAGATCCTATGGACTCACAAGGCTTTTCCAATTTGAAATCCTAACTCCTCCATCTTTATTAATCAAGCAGACAAAGCCTAATCAAATTTGTTTCGTTCAGATCTTTGATCATCTGTGTAATGAGAGGAAAATGTTGAGATTATAATGAGAAATGTGAATCCCAGCACTTCATGACTTTTGTAATCTTCATGACGTTTCTGTTGGAAGAAGACATGAACACTCTGTGCTCTTCATTGCATTGTGGAGTTAAGGGCTAGACTCATCCCTTACAGGAGAACAGACAGGAAAGAATGTTCACTGCAAGAGAGGAGAAAGAAAAAAAAGCATTTGTAGGAGTAGAGGTCACGTAGTCAAGTTGACTGAGAATGGGATAAGGGGAGGCTTCCACTGTCCTTAATAATGTTTTATACTGGGTTGTCAGAAAAGTCTTGAGGTATTTTTTTTTTTTAATGCAAAATTATGTCATGACTTTTCTGACAACCCAATATAAATGATCTGCCTTTGTTTTTGCAAAACCAAATTCCTTTGGATGGCATCATTATGGAAGCAAGAACAAAAGGCTTCTTCTAGCATAGGTAGCAGTGGCCCCATGAATACTTTTAAGCACAATTCCTGTGGAAGTAGTGTGCTTGGCTGGTAGTAGATGCTCAGTAAGTATTTGCTGTTGAATGAATAAATGAGCTGTGCTCAGGGAGGACCCTACCAGCAATCTGATCCCAAGAAGATGATATCACCTGAAGGCATTTAAGAGACCATCTCTTGAGAGCCACTCTGGATAGTTTGTAGAAGCAGTTCGATCTTCCAAGGGCACCAGTTCTCAGGGAAGTTAACCAAGAGCAGCCTGTTAGACTTCCCTTTGAACTTGGCTCAATTTCACCTTTAGGCACTTTCACAGCAAAAGGTCAGGCTTCTGACCTTTGAAACATACAATAATTCTTCCTGTCAAAGGCTTTTCTGACTAAGCAGTTCAATCTTATATGGAAAAAGTGGAAAATATCACACACATTAAAACACCAACTAATTATGCCTTCTTCCATCTTTGGTCTACAAACATCAAAGAGGTTTATGGCTGTCAATGTTTGATCTCAAGGGAAGCTAGTTTGCTAACTCAGATGTCTCCTTCGGTTCAGCCCAAGGGGGTCAGTCATGATAGAGATATTTGGCCAAGGATAAGTTAAAGAAGAGGCCCAGAGGGAA
>NW_006160193.1:1821863-1835484 GCF_000334495.1 Tupaia belangeri chinensis | reverse complement strand
ATGGAGGGAGCCTCAAGGATTCATGCTGCTGACCCCAGGGTCAAGATTAGAATGGAAATGTTTAGGAATTTTTCTACTTACTTCTAAACAGTTGTGTGTGAGACTCTGAGAAATAGATGAGCTTTCTTTCTTTCTTTCTTTCTTTTTTTTTAAGGTTTTTTGCTATAGGGTACGTGTGTTCACTGGAAAGAGACAATGAGAAGGAAAGTGAAAAATCAACCCCCATGGGAGATGGCCATGCTGCAATCCTCTCTCTTCCATTCTCCTCCTGGGATTCTGGGCACTCACACACACGTGCCTGGCATGAATTTAACCTGCCAGGCTGGGACTTAAACCACACTTGGCCATATGGGAGTCCAGCACCTCAACCATTGCGCCACCTATTAGCCTCTAAATAAGCTCTCTTTTGAGAGTGTAAGAAGTCATTTTGAGTACATATTTGGAGATTAGAAGGGAAAAAAATTGCTCTCTAATATTTCTAAAAGTTCTAGTTTTGCAGACTAGGCAATAAGCACTGCTCTAGGTAATACACGAGCTCCCACCCTCCAGTCTCAGGTGATGCCTCAAAGAGGACCCAGCACTTGAAGGGACAGGATATTGGCACTTGCTACAGGATTTGTCATCACTACACTGGCTTTTGCTCATTATGCATTATTTCATGGCACAGGACGGATGTAGTGTTGAGTCTTCATGAGAGAAATATTAGCAAGCAAACATTTTATAATTTAGAGAAACAACTAGCCTGGCATGAAATTCAAGTAGACACATTCAGTGTATTTTCTCCTCGAGACACTGAACAACTCCAATGGGATGACAGCAAAACAGATACCAAAGCTCATGGATCATAATTGGATTCTGTAGTGTTGCGTCAAGTAAGCGTCCTTTTTGTGTCTTCTTAAAAGACAAGACCGTGAAAGTCCCCTTTCACAAGCTTTAAATTCTGTGCAATATTTTCTGGATAATCCAATATTTTCCAACTTTAAAATTATTGAACAATAAACATTGCAAACAGAATATCAAAAATCTTTAAAACAGGCAGGATCCAAGAGCAAATCAGAATGAGGCAAGGTAGGTGTAACATAGGGACAGTGTTTGACCTTGACTTTATATACTATTTTGAAATTTTGTTTATTATGGATTTTTGTTATTAATTTTGATTTTTTAAAATATAATTGAATTTTATAGTTGATTTTTAAAAATTATTTATTTAATTTTATTAATTATTATTATTTTAAAAAATTTTCTATAGAGCATGTGTGCTCACCAGTCAGAGAGAGAGAGAGAGAGAAAATGAGAAAGCAAACCACCTGGTTGAGGACTTGAACTACAGTCAGCTATGTGGGAGTCAAGTGCCTTAACCACTATGCCACCTGCTGCACCCCTGTACTTTTTTTTAATCATCAGAGGGTGTATACATATGTACTAAAGAGAGAGAGAATACCCCTAATGGGGTAAGGTCATGATGCAATTGTTTTTTCTCCATTTCTCTTTCTTGTCAGGATTCGGGGCATGTAGGGACATACACTGGCATGTTTTTCAAGATTCTAGAGCTGGGACTTGAACTGCAGTCTGCTATGTGGGATTTGCCTCCTTATACACAGTGCTTCACCACTGTGCTACAGGATCAGCCCTGTTACTGAGTTTTTAGTCACCCCTTTATATTGTGTTCCTTTGAAGACTGTCTCATCCTAGTCCTCACCCTGATTGGCATGGCTTTTGCAGTGACCCTATACAGGGAAGCAAGTTATGATATAATTGAAACATCTTACAGTACTTGAAAAGAACACTGTACATCAGGCATTTCTACCGGCCAGATCCTTGGGGTTCTGTCTTGAGTTCCATGACTCTTTCCACTGCAAGGTCTCCCCTCAGTATAGAATGAAGAATTTTCCATTTGGTTTCTTGATAAGATGTAGATGCTATGTGCCCAGAATTCTCTGGGGGTCTTGCTCACCTTGAAGTACAATCTGGCAATCACCATCCTGATGACAAGAATACCTTAAGAGTAGGTATTTTTGCTGATATACCTGCTTGCAAGGCTTTCTTGTTATCAATTTATCCAGAAAAAAAATATTTCTTGCATACTAGATGCCAGGTTGTATGCAGTGGGAAGATAGAGAATTGAAAGAGTCCCATGTGCTGGGCAGAAATCAGGAGATGGAATCAGAAATATGAGTGGTCTACTGAGCTCTGCCATGATTTTACTGAAAGATTTTCCTCTTTTATTTCCACAGATGTTTGAAGGTAGAAGGGGTCAGCAAATATGGTGCAGGTCAAATAGGTCAAATCTGATCTAGCTTCTGTTTTTCTACACCTATGAGCTAAAAAGGTTTTAGACATTTAATTCTTTAAATAAAAAACAAAGGCAGAATAATATTTCATGATCCATCATAAAAAATATGTAAAATTCAAATTTCAATGGTTATGAATAAAGTTTTATTGAAACATAGGCATAGTAATTCATTTCTGTGTTGTCTAGAACTGTTTATATTGCCCTGCAAAAGGTTTGAGAAGTTGCAACAGAGGCTACATGATCCATGAATCCTAAAAAATTTATTTTTTGTCCCATTACAAAAAAAATAAATAATAGATGAGTATGTGTGTGTACACACACACACACACACACACACATATACATACCTATATATATGTGTGTGTGTTAGATCAACAGAAAAGTCATGACGTATTTTTCTGTTTTTCTATGTAAAAATGTGTAATAATGTTGCTGATGACTATATATATATATATATATATATATATATATATATAGACACACACATACACAAATATATATATATATATATATACATATAGATATATCCATGTATCCATGTAAACCACAAATATATGGGTATATATGTGTGCATAAATTATCTATTACAGATTTTTGTCATTAATTTTGATTTTTAAAATAGTGCATTAAAATAGCACTTCTTTGTGTACTTTTTCTGTGTGTGTGTATGTGTGTGTGTGTGTGTGTGTGTATACATATAAACATATATATGTTTGCTGACCTCTGGTCAAGAGCACCTTGAACTTCACTACAGCTTTAAAAAGATCTAATAATCCAAAGCTCATAGTGAGTGACCAGGCTGGTAACTTATAGGTCCCTTTTCCAGTTGACCACGCCCTCTGGGAAAATGTTTCAGAGATCTTCCCTCCCTCTCTGAACAACAACCAAGGAGCCATGTTGCTGGACTGAAAAAAATAAAATCAAAACGCAATTTACAAAAGCAGAATTTCTATGATGAAGAATAGTAATTAACATAATATGATTGATTAATTGTGAGATTAATGGGTTCTTACCCTTTCCTGTAAGAAGAGGCCAAGTAGAGCTGGTGGGATTATACATGTAACACATATAGCATTAATGTGGCAAGAAAATGGCGAAAAATATTCCCGAGAGTATGTTTATGTTCATGCATTCAAGCGGAAAACTCTCTGGCAGTTTGTTATTGAATTAATAATTCAGACAGCATATATTTATTAACTGTTTAATATGTGTAAAGCACAGCTTTGTCCCCTACATGCATGCAAGCAAGGTAGACTACAATCTCTGTCCTCAAGAAGCTTACTGTCCTGATAGGATGATCACAGTTAAATGCCAAATAGTGAGGGACTGACCAAAAGGCTATACAGTGCCAGAGAGGTGGTGAGATGGTGCTCTGGGTTGCATTGCAAGAGTCACCAACACACAGGGCTGTGACTCAAACAAGCTCCCTCTCGCCTCAGTTTAGCATATGCGCAGTGAGGGTGAGGTGGTGGCTGGAACAGATGGTGTCTAGCGCAACATTATGAGCTGGATAAAGAATGTCGACTCCATGTCTAAGCAAAATTTGATAAGCCAATACCAGAACCAGAGAGACTAGTTAGCTGTAGTCAAATGACCCCAGGAGTGAATGTTCCCTAAGGTACCACTGGCACTGATGGGCACTTCTAGCCCCGTGGAGCAAGAGCACTGATACATAAAATTAGGTGACTGACCCCTAGAGAGGAACATCAATGGTCAGGGAAGCTTTCTTTCTTTTATCTTTAACATTTATTTTTAGTTTACTTTTTTTATTTCTTATACGACAGAGAGATAGAGAAGCCCCAATGAGATCTTCACACCATGATCCACCCCCATTCTCAGATAGCCTAAATCATAGACAAGCAATGTATCCTGCACACTCAGAAAGACCTTCCCATGTGGGTCTTGTGCACTGCGTGCCACTCCCTGCCCTCCTGGACAACTTTCCCAATGAGGTGGAGCTTGAGATCCTACTAAAAGTTTAAAATGAGGGAGACCACAGGGAAAGGAGTGTTTTCTTACAGAGGGAAATGATTTGAACAAAAGTTGGGATCCAGTAACAACCACAAAAAGAGACAGACCACAGCTAGCCTATGCAGGGAGGCGACCACTTATTTGCTCACTCATTCACTCATCTATACATCCATCTGTCATTCCACACATCTCACAGGGAGGTCGCAGTAGGCCAGGTCTTGTCTGAGACCCGGGGGCACTGTCAGTCCCTGACCCCTGGAAGCTCACATCCTTATCCAGCAGACACACGATAAACAAAGACATGGCATCATAGAGGGCAATGATAACCATTACAGAGAAAAATAAAATAAAGTGAGTAAGGAGCAGAATGTAGTTCCATTTTATTATTTATGTATTTTTTCATTTTAATTTCCCAGAGGGTGTTTGCACTTGCTGGACACACACACACACGGAAAATGAGAAAGCACTCCTCCTGGGGGATGGTCACATCACAATCCCTTCTCCATTTCTCCATCCTGTCGAGATCTGGGGCATGCCTACACACATGCCTGATGTATTTCTCAAGCCACTAGAGTCAAACTTTGCATTGTGATTTGCCATGTGAGATCTGTCTCCCTTAATTGCTAGGCTACGGGGCCAGCTCCAGTTTTCTCTCTTAGGTAAGTGGTCAGGACAAAGACCTTTCTGGGGAGGAAAGTTGTTGCACAACAAATCAAAATTTAAAGGAGCAGCTCAAGAGAAACTACAGGTGCTGGAGCATAAAAGGAGAGACAAGGCATGGTTAGTGGAGTAGGTCAGAGAATCTCAGTCTTGGGGCTGACTGGATGACCAGCAGTGGATGTTAACTGGTGCAGTGACGTAGCTGATTCTGATTAAAAAGCATGGCTGGGTGGCCAAGTGAAGGAAGGAAGAAGGAACCCAGCGTGACCCAGAAAGGCCAAGGAGCCACGCACAGGGAAAGGCACAGGTGAGACACATGCTGCCCCGCAGGGGGTAAGTTAGTCCCCAGAGGTTGAATAAGTCAGAGGAACTGGTCTGCAGAGGCAGTCTCACATGAAAGTGTCAATAGCAAGTCCCAGCCAGGGTGTAGCAGCGACTTAGGAGAAGATCTCAGCTTGCAAAGAGCTTGGGTTAGACCTTGAGAACAAAGAGCACTTGAACTATAGAGACAAACATAAATGCCCAAAAGAAAAGAGTTGCCCGAAGGTCATGGTCACTTGAAGACTTTGTAGGAGTTTACACAGTATCCCTTGGGGTCTAAGGAGCCATGGGGGCTCATCTGGCTCTGGATATCAAAAGTCAAAAGTGACAGGAACACTGGGTCTGAGGAGAGTGGTGGAGAAGGGAAACCTTCACAAGGAGGGTGCGAGAACATGAAGGAGTCACTCAGGAATGCCCGGGAAGAGGACATGCTACTGGCAGCACTACAACTCCTTAGCACATAACCTACCTCTGGTAACTAAGCCTTTACTAAGAAACGTCCCCACCTAACACAAGCCTGAGTTTACTCAGTGTGTCAAAGCCTTAAGCCAAGCCTGAGCTCCCTAACTGGGTGCCATGGTCTAGATAGAACTGTGAGGGCACAGTCCTGAGGAGGTGACACTGTGAATGGCAGCAGCCACTGGAGACCTCCCCAAACAGGTGGGGCTCTTCAGTATTTCCAATGAAGCCTCTTTTCCTAGGAATTCAATTCGAGAAGCATTTATTGAGCAGCTCTTAGATCCTGCACAGGCCATGCCCCAGAGATTAGAGTGAGAAGATGCTGGTCCATACATAATTAATTGATTGCCTCATTGATTAGTTTACAATACACTTGTACATATTCCACCCACTTGTGTGCTTTCCCAATTGTGTAGATTTTCCATCAATTAGCAACACAGCTTGCCATTTCCCTAGGCCCTGTAAGAGAACATAATCTCGTATTGTCTACTTTCCAGCTCTTACGAAAACCCATATCTGGAGAAATGTTAAAGAAGGCTATGAAAAGTACATGTTATTTATCCACTCATATAAGTTGCTATGTTGAGTTAAGGTCTTTTATCGAGTTGGATCCCTGGAAAGCTAGCGACTTGGACCATTTTATCTAGCCCCTTGCCAAATCACCTCCGTTGAGTTGTGTTTTGATACATCCTTGAGTTTTATTGAGAGTCATTATGGAAAACAGTCATGTGGAATTAGGTATGCATTTATTCTAAAAGCTAGTGTTTTGGACTTTGTCCATGATGCTAACTAGATCTCCCCCAAGGATTTGGTTTATGTCCTCTTTTCTTAAAAACACAAAAAGAAAAACAAAAGTTTATAGTCAGCCATATTTTCCCCTTTACCTTGGCTGCCAGGAAACTCGGGGCAAATTGGTGCCTCGGTGGGGAAATTATGAAAGTCCTAGTGATTAGCTGACAGTGTGTCCTCTCTCCTCCTCATGTACTGAACACCTATTCCTAGCCATTAGTTACTTAAATGTATTGCATCTGAATTCCTTAAACTCTCCCCAAAGGAAGACCCAAGAGGTGAATTTTGTTTAAAATGAAAATAAATAAGGACACTTTATTGTATCCTTATAATTTCTGCATTTATATTAATCCAATCTTTGGAACTAGACTCTAAGCTCTGAAGAGGAGGTAGAAGATTTCATAATTTGCTACCACTCCTTGCAATTTCCAGGACAATGTTGAGCACATAGAAAATGCTTGAAGAATGTGATATTAGAAATTGCTGAACACTTAACGGACATCTCACTGACACCATGCTTTGACTCTATTTTCAGCATTTCTGATTTACCTCCTTCCCCTTCTTTTGCCCTCATTCCACAGATGGAGGCAACACCCCAATAAAAATCTCTTTCTTCTACTTTGTTTTTGTAAGACAATGAGATGAGGATCTTGGGCGGCAGAGGGACGCTGTCTCACCATGGGACTAAGCACCCAATAACTGTTGGTGACTTGCTTTGTTCTGGTTAATGGTGAGGACAATGATAATTGCATTACCTTTTATTTAGGTTGGGGGGATTGTTTTTGTTCCTGAACCTTGGGACTTTTCATTCTTTAGTTAAAAAGGCATAAAACTGGGCCAACTCCACGGCACAGCAGCAACGTGCTGCCCAAGTGACGCTGGATCCATATGGAGGATGGTGGGTTTGGCGACCCCTTGACTTATAAATGCCAGGATGATCCTGGCTGGCTGTTAAGCCAGGGAGGGAAGGAAGGAGGAGGAGGGTAGTCATGGGCTTTGACCTTATTAAGAGTGCTGGTTATCTCTTTCTCATGAAAGAAATACCTTTTTCCTTTTTTTAAAAAAAAGATAAAACAAATTAATTTTCAGGCATAATGACATTCATCATTATACCTCTGACTTTCTACCCAGGGCTTCTCCAGTCACTACTGTGCTTCCATCTGATAATGTGTTTTTTAGAGGGTGCCCAGGAGGCAGGACTGCAGCTAACTTTCTGGCTGCTATTGTACCAGTGGGGGAATTAACATGGCCTGCTCTGGGAATGCCAGCTGACTTCCTGGTAAATCCCGCTGGTGCGAGGCTTTAGTCTGTACCAGGAGGGCCTCAGCTCCTTGGAATTCTGCTGCTCTGCATTCATTTAGTGTTCTTTCCTCTCAGGTCAAACTGCAGGGCTGGCCTGGAGCAGGGATGGGTCACCCAGGTGGCTGAGTCCCTTTCAGGCAACGGGCTCTGTGTTAGGCGTTGGTATCTAGATGATTTCTCTGAGGCCTGCAATGTTTCTGGGAGAACTGTGCCATTTGTACATGCTAGGAGTTCAGACAAATGAATGGCTTGCTCATGATTTCTTACTTGTTTTTGGAAGAGCTGGAATTAAAACCCTCATAGCTACTTGATTGCGAAGCACACAATCTCCCATATCTTGAAATGGGCACAAGATTTCTCCTGTGGTCCCTCAGACCCCCATAGAATGCCCACCCTTTGTTATGCTATTGGACCCTTTGACACTTTGCACTGTGGTGGAAGGCAAGGTGGTGAAGAGTTGATTCCTTTGTCTCTGCTCCCTACACCCACACCTCCCTTCGATGCCCTCGTATAGTGATCATGGCAATGATACAATGATTGTGGGTGCTTGTTCTGCTACAACATTCAACTTTTTTTCAATACCAGGATGGCAAGGGGCAGAGCTAAACAACGTGTCATGTTTGTCCATAAGAGTTTTATAACCTGTTAAGTTGAACTGTAAGAAATTGCAGTTATTTCTGGCAATCCTTGAGTTTGATGAACAGTAAAGCAAAAGGAGGAGAGAGATAGGTTAGTGGCACATACCCTAAATCAGAGGCCCTGGGTTGACTGACCTTCACTCACTGAGTGGTCCACATTTCAGGAGAGTACCATGAGCTTCCTTGTTGGAGATCTGAGGTTCAGGGAGGTCATGCCATTGCCTAAGGTCACAATTTAAGGGAGCATCAGGGATGCAATTTATATTACTGCCCATTACTCAGAAATCTGTAGCCACTTTATGGTTCTAGCAAGGCTAGGACCCTGCTGTGAGATCCGTGGACTGGGAGTAAAAGTTCCTTATTCCTGTGTGTCACAGTCCCAAGAGGTAAGTATCTTCTTGTGTCATCTTGGATATTGGTAATCAAAGTAATAGCCACAATACTTTAAAGCCAGTAAGGCTTGGGCACTCACCATGCAGGGCTGATCCATGACCAGTCAGGTGGATGCTACTGTCAACCACTAGAAAGGCCTAGTGGGAATGTACATACTGCAATAAAGGAGGTGTGGTGGTTGTTTCTGTTTGTCCTTCTTTATAGGGTACTCTTCATAGTCTGGATTATTGTTCAGTTAAACTTTGCTCTCCTCCCACTGTGCACAGTATACTTCTCTACGCCCTGATGTTGGGTTTGACTGGGTGCCTTTTATTAGCCACCTGAATGCCTTGAATGTAATGCAACCAGAGGCTTTAGATGTGTTCACTCTTCTCTGGATTTGTGCTGTCACGTGACTGGGGTGGCTGCTACACCTTAAGTCTGAGGCTCAAATAAAAGACACATCAAGTGGACATCAGTTCAAAATACAGCTTAAAATCATTCCCAGGCAACAAACCCATTTTGTTGAGTTACATATAGCTCAACAGAAGCCCAGTAAGCCAAGCAATAAAGATGAGAATAAAAACCTAGTATGACAAGCATCTGAGCTGGGATGTCTGTTACGCAGCATTGTTGAAATTACTGACTAAAGTAAAGGTGTGAAGTATGGCCTTTAGAACTGTATAGTTCTTTGTTAGAACCTGGATTCTGCCACCTTTTAGTAGAGTGACCTTGCTTCCTTCAATGTTAGGCTCCTTAGCTGTAAAATAGTAGTTTCTTTTTCCCTGAAAGACTTTTACTTTATGTAAGAGTTTTTTCTCTCTCTCTCTCTCTCTCTTTCTCGTAAGAGTTTTTTTTTTCTCTCTCTCTCTCTCTTTCTCTCTTTCTTTCTCTCTCTCTCTCTCCCTTTCTTTCTTTCTTTCTTTCTTTCTTTCTTTCTTTCTTTCTTTCTTTCTTTCTTTCTTTCTTTCTTTCTTTCTTTCTTTCTTTCTCTTTAAGGATTTTACCATAAGGTAAATGTGCTCACTTACACAGAGAGAGACTGAGAAGGGAAATGAGATATCACCCCCAGGAGAAATGGCCACACCACAATCCCTTCTTTTCCATTTTCCTTCTGGGATTTTGGGCACACACATACATACAACCAGCATGAATTTCAAGCCTCCAGGTCAGGGACTGTAATCGTGGTCAGCTATGTGGAAGTCCAGTGACTTAACTACCACATCACCTGCTGATCACTTAAGCAAGAATTTCAACTAAGGTTATAAATGTGTTAATACATAATATCAATGACAAATGCAAATATTCTCACAGTGAAGAAATTATAGATACTTATAGTTATCCTTTAGGAGTGAGTACCTTATTTCTTCTGAACCAATGGAAAACACTGTTACATATTATTATACTTCCTGTAAGTTTCATTGACGCATAGTAAGCATTGCTGATAGAAGGTAGGTGATCCGAGCAGGAGCACAGAGAACGTGTAAATTCACAGCTATAAGGTCAGACAAGGCTGGCTGAGTGGTGTTAAGACATAATGATATTGAATAATGAATACTATTAATAGCTGTTATTTATTGCCAATTTTTTTAGTACCTCCCTGGGCCAGGCACTATGTACATATTATCTCATCTCTTCTCTGCATTGTTAACAGAAATCCTGAGACTGGATGATTTGGAGAGAAACAGAGATTGATTGATTCACAGTTCTGGTGGCTGGAAAGTCCAAAGGCATCAAGAAAGGGTACAAAGCAGAGCTTCATGGAGCATGGCCTATATCTACATGGCCTCTGCCTCCCTCCTCTGCACCCCCTCCTCCCCTTATACACCCACCAGAACTCAGTAATGGGGGCTCTCCCCTAGCCACCGGTTACTAATCTCTTCCTGAAGATCCCATCCTTCAACACCATGAAGGGACCAGGTTTTCACTTAACACTTTTATAATACAACTGAGTCTCAACATGGCCCATTTTCTCCCCCGAGAGCAAATTCCAAAAGATGAATCTTTGGGAGTATTATCTAAACCAGAACAATAGAATCAGTGTTTTTAAAAGAAGTGCCAGAATGTTCTCTGTCCCTAATCATAACACCAAGGAAAGCCCACATGGATGTCTAAAACCAGGGAGAGTCCTCGCCAGAAACCAAATCAGGCAGAACCTTGACCTTAGACTTGCCCACCTCCAGGGCTGTGAGAAAATGAAATGCTGTGGTTTAAACCACCCAGGCTGTGGTGCTTTGTTATAGCCACCCAAGCAGATTGTGCAGACTAAAGGCATTGAATGAGTTCACTCAATCCCCTGCCCACCACCCCCACCCTATCTAAGGCACTGGGTGGGTCAGGCATGGCAGTGCCCGGGGCCTTCACTGCACTGGTGGGATGACACGTGGGGGGCAGCCAGTGATGTCTCAGAACATGGCTGTCTCTAGCTTCAGTCTGACACCTTCTGCTCCAGGAAGGGCATTATCCAGATTATAGATTGTTTTACTCTCATGGAAATTAGATGCTGCTTCTTGTGGAAATAACTGATAATGAGCAGCGGTATTCTTCCCATCGGAGCCTGATTAGGACCTTGGAGGTACCTAGGACTCAACCTGGGCCCATTGCCGCTCTGTCATCTGTGGCTGTGGCAGCGATTGCTGCTTTCATTTCCAGGTGACACGTTCCTCATGCAATGGTACTGTTTTCATTATCTGTGTGAGCGTGTGTGTCTGTGTGTGTGTGTGCGCGCGCGCATGTGTGTATGCGTGAGTAGCTCATATTCTTTCTCTTCTCATTAAAGGGAATTCCCTGGAGCTGGTGGGGCGGGGTAGGGGGTGGAGAAAGAGCTGAGGAGTTGGAGAAAGGGATTGCAGGGGGATGAGAATGCCCAGGCCCACGCCACTGTCTGTTTTCAGCTGCTGCATCAGCTAGAAGGCACACACAGGGCCTAGAATTATCTCCAGCCCATTCAGCCGGCCCAGGTCATCTCTGCCTTGCAGTCCTGTTTACAGGAGAGTATGAAGGAAAGACTGCCCCAGTAAAACGGTCTATTTTCAAGTCTCAGGGCCAAGAACAAATATAGCCGGATGTCCACAACAGGTTCTGGTCTTCTCTGGGAGGATCTGGAGGGTGTTCAGAGCTCACCACAAACAGGCGGCACAACGTGACAATGAGTTTGATGCCTTCATGCAGGACATGTTAGATGCTTGCCATGGTGCTATTTATAAATGTCATGTTCTCAGATGGGACAACCAGAGAGACTTCTTTCCTGGCATATCAAGTGTTTCATTTCCTTCTTAACATGTCTTTAAAATGAAGGGAGTGCACTCCGATGCACAGGCCTGGGTCCAACTCTGCTCACCCTCAGCTTGCAGCAAGTTAATTAGACAAAAGGTAGTTCTCTGAGAAGCATGGGCAGTCCTTGTTCCAAAGGAGAGGAGATACAAGGCAGGGAAGGAGAATTCCAGGAAGAACCAGCACGGTTGTAGTGGCAGTGGTGTTCGCTAGCTGAGTCTCAAAAGGCATGCTGGCTACTACCACAGGTCACCCCACTAATAGTAACAATGATAATGAAATATTAGGCGTTGGGTGCTCACTGTGCTATAAGTTTTGCATATACGACTGTGTTTAACTACAAAAGTCATTCTATGAGATTAGAACTGTTGTGGGATCTTTCAGAAAGAACCAAAGAGAAGGACTTTGAAATCATATATCCAAGGCCACACAGCAGAGCCAGAGCTGGAGCCCTGAACTGTTTAGTTCAAGCTTTGAATTTGCTCTCCTTCTCAACTATAGAATTCCCCGGAGCTGAGTACAGGGGACAGCGGGTTCTGAGTGGGAGAAATGAAAACCGTAGCAGCACAAGATTTAGAAAAATCAGAAGCAGCACAAATGTACAGTGGAAAATACCCAAAGACAGAACAGAGAAGGAGAGAAAGTGGTAAAAATATTAGAGCAATGCTAAATGCCAAAACTGTTGCTTTTTAGGACAGGGGAGTGAACGTCACAGCTCTGCAGCGACATTAAGATGATCATCAAGAAAAAGAGCTGGGGGTGGCTTTAAGGACAACTCCTCAAACACGCTGCCCTTGAGTTCCCGGCTGCAGAGACTGAGCAGCTGCCAAGAATGCCCTCTTCTGGTGATGTTCTCAAAGCCCAGGATGACAACAGGGTGGCCCAAGACCCATGTTTTTCAGATCCTGGTGCATTCTCTAGTCAGGCGCAGTTCTACCTGTGCAAGTATCTCGACCCACTCTTTTTCCTCCTTAGCCCCCCAACTAGTGAGGGGTAGGTTATTTTAATAAGGTAAGGTATACCACTGTACAGTTTGCTGCCTTTTTTTTTTCAAACCCCAAATAATACTCTCTATGTCATCTGTATATTTATGATAGCTCAAAGACATGGGTGTGTGGATCTAATTAAAAATGTGAAAGGGTTTAGCAGCCTGCTGCTTCCCTGCAACTCTCTGGTTGCCAAATCTTGGCAGCCGTGTTGAAACGGATTTTTTCCAAACTTGGGTACCACTCGTGAAACGTACCCAACTGTTTAGTCTTCAGCTCACCCGCTGCCAGATGAGCACTGCATTGTGGGATGAGAGCCTGGAGGTGCTGCATTAAAACAAGCTTGCACAGGGCCGGGCGGTGGGCAGGACCGGAACCAGCCACCCCGGGAAGCCAGCTTGGTCTTGCTCTCCACCGGGGCCCTATCCCCAACTCTTACCAAATGCAGGTAGGACCTGTCAGGCCAATCCGGTGGGTAGTTAGGGCTTACGGTACTAGGTAGGAAATTGTTCCAGCGACTTCTCCGGCCATTGAGCTGAAATCAGGCCTCTCCAGAG
>NW_006160193.1:1807897-1821792 GCF_000334495.1 Tupaia belangeri chinensis | reverse complement strand
GGGAAGTCTCCCCCAAAAGTCGAGTTGGTTTTGGTGCCTGGTCAGTTTGTTGTTCTGTGTCTTCTCTCTGAAGAAGCCGAGGCCAGGGTTGGGGGTTCTCAGATCCTACAGTGGACACACTTCATTTGGGAATCTTGTGAAAATGCAGGTTTCTAACCCTACAAGGGAAGGAGAGAACTTACTTTATCCAGATCTGAACTTACTGGGATGGTTTATGTTCTGAGTGTGGACTCCAGACTGGATGGTCGTGGCTCCAGGGTGTTAGTCTCAGGGAACATGCCCCTACTGGCCTGCCGTCAGAGTGGAAAGGGCAGCCTGGAATACTCAGCACTGTCCCTGGAAATTGACAAGATAATTGGGACAAAGCTGCATCACACACGGGGCCACTTTTTATTTTCTCAAAATGTGCCAGTTATAAGCAGAGTGAAGAGGAGGAAGAAAGTATTGTATTTTTTCTATACAAAAACACTCTCCAGGAGCAGAGTGAAAAGTCTAGTTCTAAGAAGGGCTACTGGCTGTGGTGGTGGGGCAATAATAGGATTTGGAGGGCTAGCATAGGAGATGGAGGAGAACTTTGCCTGGCTTTTTTTTTTTTTTTTTGCTATAGGGTGCATATGCTCACTGGAGAGAGACATAAAGAGGAAAACATCTCTTGGGGGAATGGCCACACTATAATCCCTTCTCCTTCATTCTCCTCTTGGGATTTCAGGCCCACACATACATGCCTGGTGTGTTTCCCAAGCTGCTGGGTCTAGGACTTGAACCATGCAGTTGGCCATGTGGGATCCAGCTGCCTTAACCACATGCCAACAGCATGTCTGGGACATACATATTGTTGATGTGTCAGGATAGTGCATGATGGTGTATTTCTTTTGCAATATCAATACTAGTAAGAGGATGAAGAAGAAGAGGAATAAATGAGATCACTCTGGAGGGGGCCTGACCTTCTTCAGGACAGGGCATTGTTGTGGAGAAATGAGGACTCAAAGTCACTCTGGCTAGGTATGCAACCCAGGCTCTGGCATTGAGATGAAGTGAGGGGACTTGGCGGAGCCTTGGGGGCTCCCTCTGGAGAACGGGCAGTGGTACCTTCACTGCCGGCAGCTGTGGGACTTAGAGATGAGTGGGTGTAGGGTCATGCACCCAGGAGGTGGTGACAGGCATCTCAGAGCTCCACTGCCCCATGGGGCCAGGCACCCCTCCGGCTGGAGTTCCACCCCACCCCGCAGACCACTTCTGAGTACAGATAGCCTCTAAGACCTCTGCATGTGAGCTATCACTTCGGAAGCCACAGAGCCTCTGTCCGTGACATCAGAGGAGCTGGGAAAAATGAGGCCCTGGCGAATGGAAGAGGTTTACTTCTTTCTTTTCAAATAGCAAATGTATACATATGAAAAGTTTAAAATTATATGCCAAATAAATCACAAGTAGTCATCATTCAGACAGCCTCTCATATAATGAAGCAATAATATGCAGAAAGTCAGGATGATGCAGGGAGATATAGGTCATATGTTCCCTATACAATATAGGTCTATATGTGTGTTTGTGTGTGTGTATTTCAAAGAATGATTATTTTATTTTATTTATTATTATTATACTTAATAGCAGTAGTATTTTAGTTTGACCAGAGATAGAGAGAGAAAGGGAAAGTGGAAAAGCAAACTGTCAGGTTAGGGACTCAAACCACAGTTGGGCATGTGTCCAGTGCCCTAACCATCGTACCACCTTGCGACCACATGGGGTTGATATTTTGTAATGCCCTAAGTTAGGACGGAATGTCATTCACTTTGTGGTCTGGATATTGCAGAACTGTTTCTATCATATTTGCTACTAAGAATCTTAGAATTTTTCCAGGAAAATTCCACTCCAAAGGACTTTATCAAATGTCATTTCTAACATGTGGGCAGGTGATTGTATCATCACTGCAGGAAGATGCTGGAGGTAAACAGCTAATTAATTAAAGAAAACCTCTCTTCACCCCAACTCTGAAAATGCTCTGCAATTGAGAAACAGTCACATTGTCTCTCTCTCTCTCTCTCTCTCACACACACACACACGCACACACGCACACACACACGCACACACTTTTTAAAAAATGCTTTCAGGCAACCAAATTCTCTAGCCCATCTACCTTTCTGCATCAAAGCCTACCAACCTTAAGCCCCATTACCCTCCTTCGACATCCGTATGACCACAACCCTGAGACTCCTCCAAGCAACATTTGCTCCAACTTAATATTCTGGTGCTTTTAAGAACAACATTTAAAAATAAACCATTTTGGCACATTGTCAAAGGCTTGTCTCAATTCCTTCATGACAACCACCCTAAGAGAGATTTTAAAAGCCGAAAGGAGTTGGGGGCAGGGCAGAAAGGAGTCCTCGTTTAGAGTTGTAATTTCAGACACTATGAAATAAGAATGGATCTGTTTTCCTTCCCTCTCATTGGCCCCCTTACAAGCACACAGGGCATCCTCACATCACCCCTTGACTTCTATCTGTATTTCTTTCATCCTCTCCATGGGGTCTGGTTACCTGGGTTGGTGGAGATGAGCATTTAAATCTAGGATGCCTACTGGCCCAGCACCTGGGCTGGACAATGGGAGAGGAAAGGTCGGGTGGAATAGAGGCCACAGGCAGGTCTAAAATGTAGTTCCTGGGGGCTGGCAGGTGGCATGGTGGTTGAAGTGCTGGACTCACACATGGCCAACCATGGTTCAAGTCCTGGACCTGGTGGCTTGCTTTCTCACTCTCCTTTCTCTCTGTCTGTCTCTCTCCAATTGAAATAGAATAATGATAATAAATTAAAAATAAATAAATCTTAAAATATATATATAGTTCCTGAGCCAGTTGATAGTATGGTGATTAAGGTGCTGGATCCCGCATAGCTGATTGGTTGTTCAAGTCCTGGACCCAGTGGCTTGAAAAACACACTGGATTCACGTGCCCAAAATTCTGAGAGGAGGCTGATGGAGAAAGGATTGCAGCATGGACATCCCCCTGGGGGATGATTTTGCATGTTTTATCTCTCTGTATCTCTACCTCTCTCTGATGAGCACATGCACCTTACAGCAAATTAAAAAAAAAAAAAAAAAAAAAAAAAAGAGGTAGTTAGTTCCTGGTCCTTGGGAGTAATCACTGCAAAACAATTCTATCCTCTCTGTTCCTCTCAACAGCCTGCTCTTCTTAGTCTGTTGCTAAGAGACCAGCCTGTTGTTTACAAGATCCTCGGTGGCGTAGACTTCCATAATTTATAATTTATTATCTTAGTGTCAAAACTTGTGTTGGTTTTTATTTTATTTCACCATAGATCCAATAATTGTTAGATACAACAAAGGTCACGCAGCTGCCGGTGGTGCGGTGGCTGTTCCAATCGCATCCCTCGCCACCCCTACGTTCAGGTGCCGTGGAAGAAAATGCTATTATCAACTGAAGATGAATATCATTTTTTGTCCATTAACTTCATGCATTATATGACTGCTCAGGTCAATGGATTCCCTCAAGATTTGCTCACTATTGAAAACATGTTTCTGTCCAACCAAGAAGGAAATGAATCGAAATGATTTCAATTATCACAAGAAAGGAGTGGAGTCTTCTCGCTGTACACTTCAGCACCTAATAGTTCAACTCACCAGTCTTCTCCCCACAAAGTTCAGGGCCACAGACATTTAACCAGCTCTAGAAGTGACTCCCAGGCCGTTGTCGGGCTTTGCGGGCACACAAAACCACCTCGGGAGAGAGCGCTCTCCTTACAGCAGTTCAGTGAATTCAGAAAGGAGGTGTTGATACAGAAGAAAGGGTATCTAAGTACAACAGCCCAGTCGTTCCATATAAGCCAGACGAAGAGAAACAGTCTACATAATTCGATCATTGCTAACACCTGCTGTGCCAACAGGCTAGGTGCTTAACCTGCAGGAACTTACAGGACACTCCTGACACGCCTGTGAAGACAATTCTGATAGGAGACTCATTTTACAAACACTGAAATCAAGGCTTTGTGACCTGAAGTAAGGTGTCCGTCTAGACACGGCTTGTAAGTGGTGGGGTGGAGCCTCGGTTCAGTGACTCCAGACACTTTATTCTCACAGAAGTTAAAGATACCAGCCCAGACTTTCCGGTTTACTCAGAGAAAAGTCCCACATGCATTTGGGAGAGCCAAGAAATTAACAGAGGATCCAAAATCGCATCGCCACATGATCTTTCTCTGTGGTCTTTCCAATCTCTGTTAGAAGTCACGAGGCCTGAGAAATTTCTAGGAAGGGCATTTTATTATCCGCCTCAGAGAACCTGGAAAATTCTAATGATATTTTACTCGGAATTAAACTTGTTTTTCAGAAAGCAATTATGGAAATAATCCATACTGTTGTTTTTCATCACTTGAGTCTTTTTTTTTTTTTTTAAATGGTCAGAGGGCGACTGAGCTCACCGGAGACAGAGAAAGGGAGAAGGAGTAGGAGAAAGGCCCTACTATGGGAGCACAGTCATGCTGCAATTCCTTCTTCCGTC
The DNA here is from genome assembly GCF_000334495.1 of Tupaia belangeri chinensis. Classification (NCBI taxonomy): domain Eukaryota; kingdom Metazoa; phylum Chordata; class Mammalia; order Scandentia; family Tupaiidae; genus Tupaia; species Tupaia belangeri. The sequence continues at coordinate 1,817,290 of NW_006160193.1, read as the reverse complement.
CTTCCTCATCCTGTCGGGACCTGGGGCACACGCGTACAGACGTCTGGTGTGCTTTCAAGGCCACCGAGGGTGGGATTTGAACCACAGTTGGTCATATAATACCTAGTTCTCTTAATTAGTAGGCTGCTCGACCAACCCTTACAACTTAAGCCTTATCTGCTCCCTGGCAGGTGCCATGACCAGAAAAGGATTTCGTACAAGCTCCCAGCCCCTCTGGATGGTGTTGGCAGTCCATTCTCCACTGCTGTGATGAGGAAAGATAAATTGGCAAGCTGGAAACCATGGACCATTAACGAAGCACTCAAGGCAAGGACTTAGCCCTTTGGCAGACCTCCTGGCATTCTCTCCCACACACGGTGTTGTGGCCATTCAAAGTGATACTTGTGGACTGGAACCTGCAGCCATGCCCAAGCCATAGGGAAAGGGGACACAGTCCTGAGTTTACTTCAGGACACCACGTCTCTGAGATCAGGACTGTCCTGAGGGTGCAGGTAAGGTCAGTCATCTTTGCAGCTGCATCAGTACACGTGTGCATCTTTTAGGGTTCGGGATCAGAAGTGTGGGGTCCAATCCTCTGTCTACTATTTAGCAGCCCTGTAGATTGGGAGCAGGTCTTTTAAACACCTGCATTTCTCATTTCTTCATTTGTAATAATGGGAATGATAATATCTCCTTTGCAAAGAAGAGACAATTAAAATTGAACAATAGTTGCAACACAGAATCAGAGGGGTGTGTGTGGGGAGCTATCGCAGAAGCAACTGACATCATTACTCAAACCTCAGGGCCAGTGAAATGACTGACCAATAGTAACCTCTCATTCAGCTGTGTGGGGACCTATGGACAAGTTGTCAGCCTGCTGTGTCCCACGGCTCATGCTAGGACGGAGGTGGAAGACATAGACCCTTCCTGCCACGTGTCCCTGTCTGTCATTCACAGAGCACTGGGGACACAGACACAAAGTGACTCAGAAATTTACACTGACTTCCTTTTTTTTTTTTTTTTTGGAGAGGTTTTAGCCATAGGGCGCGTGCGCTCGCCAGACAGACAGGGAGAGACAAAGAGACAGAAAGCAAGAAATCACCCCCTAGGGGGGATGGCCACGCCACAATCACTTCTCCTCCATTCTCCTCTCGGGATCTTGGGCACACACGCACATGCGCCTGGCGTGAGTTTTAAGCCACCCGGTCTGGGACGTGAACTGTGGTCGACTATGTGGGAGTCCAGCGACATAGCCATTGCGCTAACTGCAGGTCCCACTGACTTCTTTTTTTTTAAAAAAAAGTTTTTTCCCCCTCAATAGGGTGCATGTGCTCGCCAGAAAGACAGAAAATGAGAAATCACTCCTAAGAGGGATGACCACGCCACAATCCCTTCTCCTCCATTCTCCTCTCGGGATCTTGGGCACACGTGCACATGTGCCCGGCATGAGTTTAAGCCACTGGGTTGGGGACTTGAACCACAGTCAACTCCATGGGAGCCCAGCAACATAGTCATTATGCCAACTGCTGGTCCTCTAAAATGACTTCTATGGAGACCCAGCTTGAAATGCGACCTGGAGATCTTTAAGCTCAATCTTCCTTATCTGTAAATTGGAGATTATTGCTTTGTCATCTCAAGAACTGAGAGAACTATGTCACATGTCATCTACCCCCCCAGGAGGCACTCCAAAGTATGGAAGGATAGGAGGTGAGGGTGCTCAGGTGCTCTGTGTGAACGCTATCTCTCCACTGGTTTTCTTTTTTTTCTTTTTTTTAGAGATTTTCACTGTAGGGCGCGTGCGCTCGCCAGACAGATAGAGAGAGACATAGAGACAGAAAGCGAGAAATCACCCTCCCAGGGGGGATGGTCACGCCGCAATCCCTTCTCCTCCATTCTCCTCTCGGGATCTTGGGCACGCACGCACACGCGCCCGGCGTGAGTTTTAAGCCACCGGGTCCGGGACACGAACCGCGGTCGACTACGTGGGAGTCCAGCGACATAGCCATTACGCTAATTGCTGGTTCCCTCCACTGGTTTTCAATGAGGGCTTCTAGAGGGAGAGGCACCTACTCATTAATGAAAGTAAAAGGGAATTAGAAGTCAGCCTCCTCTACCACCTGGAGGGGTCCATCAGTGCCTTCAGGCACCATCATGCTGGTGTTATGGGTCCCAACAGCCTCTGCCTCACTCCACTGACTTTCAGTTTCTCTTTTGGTCCATGTCAATTCAGCAGGTTAAAATGCTGGAAAGTAGTCAGGTCAGCCAACTGCTTTCCTAGGATCAGTCTCAACTGCAAGTGTGATAGCTGAATGAAGAAGAGAGCACCGATTTAAGGGACGAAAGAGCCCTTTGGAAACCACAAGGAGTAGGCTACAAATTGAACCCAATCATTTTTAAACTCTGATCGGGGCAAACTTTATTTTATTTTTTTTCTTCTGTTCACTTTTGTTTTCTTTTCTTAATGAGAGAGAAGGAGGGAGAAAGAGAGACAGAGTCATGTCATGTCACAATCCTCCTGCCCCAGCCTCCCAGTTAGCTGAACCCCCAGCATAACAATGGCACCGGACATGTTCATGCCGGACTTACAGTGAATCTGGGTCTCTGTTGTGACCTCAGCCACCACACAGGGCACCCTCCCCATGGCAGCGGAGGCCCAGAGGCAACCTTTCAGAGGGTAACTTCATAGTGCTGGCAGCGACATTAATTAGATGATATGGGCTGAGGTCCTGGAACCAAGATGTTAAGTAGAAGGCAGTTGCTTCCTACCAGGGACCCTGTAAAACCTGATGCTGATGAAGTTTGGGCTACTGTCCATGGTGGTGGCCTTAGAAAGTTAAATGGGAATCTGTCACTAAGATTTGGTTATAGTTCTCCCTTCTCAAATTCCTGGCTCCTAGTCAATGCCACTTCCCAGTGATTGTGCTGTTTTCCATGTAAATATCTAAATGGGTGGTAATTGTAAGAATTATCTTCACCATTGTAATCTGTTAGTCCACTAATAACAGAAAGACCTGAGTGTGAGCAATTTGCAAGGGATAGAGATTTATTTAGCTCATTTTGAAGGAACAAGGACAAGGGAACACATCTGGTGAGGGTCTTTCTGTTGCTGGGGATTGCTGCAGAGTCCTAAGGTAGGTCAAGGCACCCCCTGGAGAGAACTAGAGTAGGGCCTGCGTGTCTGTGTCCACAAGTCTATGTCTCATTTCTTCTTATAAACCCTCTAGGAGTCAATCATGGGCCTTCTCTGATTAATCCTAATCACCTCTCAAAAAGCCCTATTAATTTATTTATTTTTGAGAGACTTTTTGCTATAGAGTGTGTGCACTTGCTGGAGAGAAAGAGAGAGACACAAAGTGAGAAATCCCTGCCTGGGGGGATGGCCACACTGCAATCCTTTTGCCCCCATTCTCCTCTCAGGATTTTGGACATGCACGCAAGCACACCCAGTGTGAGTTTCAAGCTACCATGTCTGAGACTCAAACCATGGTAGGCCATGTGGGAGCTCAATGCTTTAACCACCACGCTACCTGCTGCCCCAGAAGCTTCTTTTATTTTTCCTTTATGATAGAGAGCTTGCACACATGCAAGAGAAAGAGAGCGAAAAAGAGAGAAAGAGAAGCACCTTTGACAGGGTTTCATCATGCCGTAATCCTCTTTACCCTCCAGCTCTTCAGGATTCTAGGTGGATATACATGTGTCTGGCAGCTTTTCAGGCTGACCTGGGGTTCAAACCCATAGTCAGCTGGGTGGCTTCACTAATGCAGGGCACTATGTTACTCCACCACACAGAAGTTGGGCTCAGGCCCCCACCTCATAATCCCATATTCATTTTAAGTTTTCATCCTCTTAATCTCATCACAGCCAAATTTCATCACATGAGGCACATTCAAACCACTCCACGAATATCTCCTGCCTACCTCTAATACCATCTCCCTCTTGCCATCCTAGAAAAATAGAATCTTCCACTCAGACACCCAAAATAAGCACCAAGATACGGTCAAGGAGTCCCACTCCATTCCCTGTTAATCTCCAAGGCCTACTGATCCTCTTTTTTAAATATGTCTCCCCTCCACATCATGTTGCTATCCCCTGGGCAGTTAATAAAGACATGGTTGTAGACCACGGTTCCTCACCTTCTTTATTTTAGGAAATAAAACTCAAGATACAACCCAATCTCCTCAGCACAGTCTTCTACTCCTAATACTCACATGCCCCATAACCTCTCAGGCGCCAGGTTATCAGGAACTCTTTGGATGTGCAATGTGAACTTGCTTCCTGTTCTTCACACATGCCATGCTGGACTGTGGCCCAGACTTTGCACGTTCAGCCCCTCACACTTCGCATGACTTCTTTCTCAGCAAACTCCTGTTGAGCCTTCAGCCCAAATCCTGCTTTCTCTAAGTCTCCTGGCCTTTTCTGGATGGTTAAACCAGCTATGCTTGTCTTCATCTCTGTGTCAACAAAGCCCAACCTGTCATTCACAGTGCAGTACCTAAGCCATGACAAAACACTTCACTCTAGGGACACGCCAGAGTCCTGCCTTACATGTCCCTAATGGCCTTAGATTTTGGCCTCCTTCCTGTCTCCCCCAGTGTTATTTTCAGCCTTTTCTCCAGGATTGTCTTTCTCTGCCAGCCATTAGATGTTGGTGTTCCTCGAAGTTTGCCATTAGTCATTAAACAATATCATAATGATTATTTATATTCCCTTAATGATCCATCTGCTGGCAGGCTGCATTAACCTCTAATCTGCTGGTGATTCCCAGAGCTGCATCTCCGGCCCCGCTTCTTCTTAGAGCCTAACCTTTGCATCATGTACGTGACGGCTGTCTCGAGACTCAGTTATCTCACAGAGCCTTCAGACTAATATGAGCAGACTAACTTGCTTTCATCTCTCTATAACTCTCCCCACCCTGAATCCTTATTGTAATGTCAATGTCCTCTGACTAATGGCATCAACATACACTTGATGCTTTTTGGAGAAACTCCAATGTCTTACTGATCCCTTCCTCAACATCCACCCACTCATCTGATTAAGCAGCAAGACTTACAGATTCTACCTTTCCATAGTTTCTAGACTTGTTTAATCTCTCCAACCCACCACCATTTCTCCCACTCTTTTAGTCCAGGCCAAATCATTTCTTTTCTGGACTTTGGCAACCAACTCCTAATTCATCTCCCCTCACCAGCTATTTCCCAGAAAGACCCATCCCCCAGGGTGATCTTTCTACAACACAAACTTTATCATTCCACTTTTCTATTTAAGATTTCCCAGTGGCTCCCTTGCTGGTTTGATTTGATGGTCAAAAGCTTCTGCATGATTTATGAAGATCTTGGCCTGAGTTCAGATAACTCTGGGTTTCTGTGTCTGAAATCTCTGGGCCTTGCAGCCTTATTGGGTCTTCTTAGTGCCTGTGTTGGGTTCTGTATAACCCTCCTTGTTTAACTCCCTGTCCACCATCAGACTTCAGCGTGCCTTTTATTAGAGGGTTTGCTTCTTCTATCTGTCTCTCATTATTATTATTACTATCATTGTTATTAGTTTTAGGATTTTGCCATAAGAACTGTGTACTCACCAGAGACAGAGAGAAAGGGAAAGTGAGAAATTACCCCCAGGGGGGATGGTCACACAGAAATCCCTTTTCCATTCTCCTCTTGGGAATTTTGGCAAGCACACATACCTGACCTGGATGATTTTTAGGCCAATACATCCAGGACTTGAACCAAGATGAGCCATGTGAGAATACAGTGCTTTAATCATCATGTCACCTGCCGGCCCCTCTGTCTTTCATTAAGTTTCCAATGCCATGAAAGGATGCATAAAAATAAATGAAAACATGTACTTTATTTTTTAGAGATCTTTGCTATAGATTGTGCTCACCAGAGAGACAAAAAGTGAGAAATTACCCCTTGGGGAATGGCTACACTACAAATCCTTCTCCTCTATTCTCCTCTTGGGACTTTGGGCATGCATGTGCCCAGTGTGAGTTTCAAGCTTCAGGTCTAGGACTCAAACTGTGGTTGGCCACATGGGAGTGCCTTAACCACCATGCCACCTGCTGGCCCTGAAAATACGTATTTTTAAATAAATTATAACTGGCCTCCTTTTTTCTTGAGATCAACTATAGGATTAACTTGGCAAAACTGTGCTTCGATGATGGTATGATAGTCTTTCTCCCTACCAATCTGATTTATCCCCTCTCTCTTTGGATACTGCTGTATTTACATTTCAGAAATGCACTTGCTTTCTCGTGGAGATTTATGACTAGATATCTTCCAAAGAAATACTCTATATCCTATTATGACTATAAGAAACGTCAGGTCTTCTCTTCATTCCCAGGGCTCTGCTTACAGAATGCATATGCGACTGATCAACACAAGGGGGGGGCTTCTTTTAAATGTTATTAATCTTTTTAAAAGTTTATTTATAGGGGGCCAGCTGGTGGCATGGTGTTTGAGGTGGCTGGATGCTACGTAATCAAGGGAATCCTGGACCCAGTGACTTGAAAAACATTCCAGGTGCATGTGCATGTGTGTCCAAAATCCCAAGAGTGGAGGAAAAGGAATTTCAGCATGGCCATCGTCCTGGCGGGGGGTCGTCCTGGCGGGGGGTATTTTCTTACTTTTCCTCTCTGAAAGTCTCTTTTTAGCAAGCACACATGCCGTATAGGAAAAAAAAAAAGTTTACTAAGTTTATTCATGATAATAGAGAGCACGCGTGTATACACAAGAGCGTGAAAGGGAGAGCCTTAACCTTGAAAGGGTCTTGTCACATCAAGGTCCTCTTTTTCTGGCCCTCAAGGTTGTCAGAACCTTGGGCACACACACATGTGCCTGGGGTGTTTTGAAGCCAACCAGGGGATAAAAAATCACAGTTGGTCACGTGACTTCTAGCTCTGCAGTTTATTTTTTTTTTCAGTGACTACCAGACTGGGCCTGGGTTTTTAAATTTTATGTCATGTTGTCATAGTAACGCTAAACTGTCCTAGAAGATCCTCTGAGCTGGCCCATGGCTCCTCTCTTCCAAATGCATTTTTGACAGTTCCAATGAGTAGATTTTGAATCATCCTCTAACCTCCAAATCTCAGTTCTTGTGAGGAAAACCATTTCCCTGTGTAAAAAGAAAAAAAAAAAGTTTTTCTGCCCTGGCAAACTGCATCTTAGCTTCATACATTTGTCCTGGTTTCTGCAATTCTAGACCCTTGTGCCCGAGAGACCAAATCCTCTGTCCTTTGATCTTCACAATCCTTCAATTATCTTCCTGGTCTCCTTCTGTTGTCATTTACGGTAAATACGCACAGTTGGTCTTTGTATCTGTCCGTGAAAGGTAATCTCTCTTCTTCTAATTATTTCAGATCCCTTGGCTAAAAGCCTTCCTGGCTGACACAGCCCTCTCAGACCTCACCGCCCAGATCTCCGCAACCTAGTCCAGGTGCTGTCTGCACAGAAATATGGCCCAGGAATGATCCCCTCTCGCCTCAGGAACTCCCGGCCCTCTCTCTTACAGGGGCACAGAACGGGCAGGGCCGTCGCCTCCAGTTCAGCACAGTCACCTCAAACCCTAACGTCCAGTGAGTCGGTGATTTCCCTTGAGACTTGAGTACCAGCTGCTGGTCATTCTTGCCAACTTTTCTTCCCAAGTGTCTTTACTTGAAAATATCGCATTCTCAAATTATTTTGTATCCGTATCTGAGCGTTTTACAATCAACACCTTTTTCTTCTTTCTGGAGAGATTTTCGCTATAGGATGCGTGTGCTCGCCAGACAGACAGAGAGAGACATAGAGACAGAAAGCGAGAAATCACCCCCCAGGGGGGATGGCCACGCCGCAATCCCTTCTCCTCCATTCTCCTTTCGGGATCTTGGGCACACATGCACACGCGCCCAGCATGAGTTTAAGCCACCGGGTCTGGGACTCAGACCACAACTGACTACATGGGAGTCTAGTGACTTAGCCATTATGCCAACTGCGGGTCCCAGTCAACACCTTTTGATTGAAGAAACGACAGGAGGCACTACCATCCCTACTCCTTTCTGAGTCACCCTTTTGTAACATCCTTGACCTGGACGCAGGAGAAACACGATACTTTGCCTGCAGTTTTCCCAAAAGTAGAGAGGCTGAGAAGTGCAGCCTTGTCTCGCCCCAAGACAAAACATGGCTCCCCCTGCCCACTCAGCCCCTAGGCTGCTTTGCAGTGAGCTAGAAAGCTCCTCATGAATGGTTTTCATTAAATACAGTAGTCTCTGCTTTTATAAAAAAGATCTGATGAAACAAGGACCGGTGAATTAAAACAAGCATGAAATTTGACCTCGAGTATCCTCGGGTCCACTTGTGTTCTGTGGCTTACCGGGCTCGCCCTCAGGCCTCAGCCTCCTCGTCTGTCCAGTGGGCATGCTCTCTCCGTCAGGTGTGAAGGGGACACGGCAGTGACTCGATAAGTTGTCCATAAGCCGCCAAGTGTTACATAGACAACTCCGATTGCCTCCCGTCCTCTACCAAGGCAGGCCTGATGCATGAGCGCATGAGTTTTGCTTACTGTAACTGCTGATCTAGAACAGCCCATTTCTCATCAGTTTAGCTCATTAAATGAGAAATGGAGAGGAATTGTGGTTGAGAGGAAGCGAGATTTCAAACGTCTGCTGGCAAAGTTTTTTTATTGTTTGTTTCGCTTTTCCTATGGCAGGAATCTAGTGTTTTTAGCGTCAGCCATTGGGAACTAAACCATTAGCTGGACAGTGAGAGCAGACCCGCTGTGCCGGAATCTGCCGGGGCGTTAGAGGATGGCCACGGCAGAGGTGCCATCACTCGAGAGCCCACGGCACGATGGGGCTCCAGCTGCCCTCATAGAGCGGTGGAAGTCAGAACACAACCTCGCTAGTACCCAGAGAAGGCTGAAAGGAGAAGGATGTGAGGACAACACAGAAGACTCCCTGGAGGAGGTGTGGTTCCAGGTGAGTCCTGAGAGATGGACAGGTGTCACACGCGGGCAGAGGAACGAGCAGAGAGCTCTGCCTGTGAGGCTCCCAGGCAGAACCCAGGGACAGGAAAGGTATTAGTCGAGAGCGGGATGAACAGATTTATAGGCAATAAAACAAGTTGGGCTTTAAGAGTCAAATGGTGTGGCAACTTGAATTTGGTATGTTGGCGCAATGGGGTGGTGGGAGGAGGTGGAGAGAGTGGAAGGTAGACATGCCTAAAAAGGTCACTTTGAAAGTATATAGAGCTATTCATCTTTAAATTAGATTTAAATTTTAAATTTTAATTTTAAAATGTCACTGTACTGGGACTTAAGGCTCCTCCTCCTGTGTCCCTGCCCTGCTGAGGCCTTAGCACCCCCCTAACCCCAGGAAGAGGTCATCTTCTCCACTAGTCTCACCCAGCCCCCGTCTCCTCAGCTGGAGTGTCCGGCTGGACC
>NW_006160193.1:1773250-1807615 GCF_000334495.1 Tupaia belangeri chinensis | reverse complement strand
GTATGCGGGTCGCGTGCGCCCCGTGTGCTAGCCCTGCCAGTCTCAAGAGGGCCACGCCTACATCTCTGAGCTGCAGAGAAAGATGGTGCGGTTGGGACAATGGCCTTTCCCCTCCCAGTGAGCCTTGCTTCCAGCAGAACAGCGAAGGGTTTCCTGTGAGTACTCCCAAAGAAATGAAAAATAATAATAATAATAATAAGGAAGTAGTGTAATCCAGTGGTGGTACAGTAAAACGCTTGGAGATCAGATAGTCCTGATTTAGGGTCTTGACTAACGCATGTGACGCGGCCTGTCGGAGCGTGCGCTTCCGGATCTGGCTCATTGCTGTGAGCTCAGAGCCGGGGCGTGTGAAGCGCCTGGCACACAGCCTCCTCGAGAGCTCCTGAAATCAGTGCCCAGCACAATGGACGTTCATGCAGCAGACAATACAAGAGACTTCAGAAGTCTTGTCAGGAACCCCCTACCCAGGGGACATCATTCTTTTTCCCATGCCTGTTGGCAGTGCCCACCTCCCCAACTGTCTACCTTCTGCACACTTTACAGAATGGTAGGCTTGAGGGGACCCTAAAACCTTCCCCCCCTTTTAGTGTGTTAAATAGACGCTGTGTAGAAAAAGAGAGGATCCATCCCAAAAGGCAGAGCAAGTCTGCTTACTATGGCCACTCTTAGAGAGTTTTAAACCATTTCCCTGGATGATAAAAAACAACAGGAGAAATGAACCAATTCATGGTAGATTTTTATCCGGGGAGAGGAGCAATAAACCCGACTCCTTTTTTTGTCAATGCTTCTTCAATTTAAAGAACTAACCGCAACTCCTAAGAATTGAATTTGCTTATTGATTAATCCATACATACACTGCCCTTGATACCATATGATACCATCCCATTGAAAGACAATCGGCTCCAAACTGTACGTGCCTAGTCATTTTAAATATAGAAATTAGGTAATTATAGCCAGAAGTATTCATTAAATTTGGAAAGTAGATAAATAAAAGGGAACATTACTCTCTAGTCATTACAATTCTACAACTAAAATGTGAAAGAAATAGACAAAACAACATCCACACCCTTTCTACTATCTCCCCTCCCCCAGACACTATTTGTCTTATGAGTCAGACGCTGAGTCTCTGGGGGACAGTTATTTCTTCCTTCTGAGCACGAGGCAGAGCAGGTTGTGGGGAGGCAAGTGTCCACCAGGGAGGGGGCACAGTCCCCGAAGCAGAAGGTGAGGCTCTATCACCTGTAATCCCCACCAGGAAACTAGTGCGAAGGCTACAGATTAGACACTGTTCGCTGGGTAACAAGGGCAGGGTGGGGGAGCCCACCATGTATAATTCTCAAAAAGTTGAAAAGGCCAAAGCACAAATCCATCTCCACAATTACAGTCTGACTTTTCGTAAGAGCTGTTCAGAGTCTGAGGAAGTGAGAGAGAGTGGGGGCTGAAGGCTGTGTGAACAAAGTCTTCGGTGAAATGGGAAGAGACAGGTTAATGGGTAGCTGTCTCGGTGTGGGCGTTGCAGGTGGAAGGGCAACGCGGGAGATGGTAGAGTTTCAACATCAGTTGGAAAACACAGGCCACGCAAGCTCTCCTCAGACCAGCTGATTCCCCCTAGTGAATTCACCAGGGAAAAGGGATTTGGAGGCAAGATCTCATTACTAATTTCGTTAAAAACCCACCTGTGAACACAGTAAAAGAAATAGGCCCTGGGATTTGGGGGGGATGAGTGGGTTTGGCTGTGTGCACAGGTGTAGACAGCTCTTAACCTAATCAGATGCTTGACTTTGGGGCTCCTGATAAAATATGAGGAATCCTCCCTTATCAAGTGAATATGGATGCAGCTAGAAAACCCCCTGAGCTTCGTGATAGCCACCCAAGTCAGCTCACAAAACTGATGCAATACCAACAAGCAAATGATAATGAGTGACCAAACAGGTTATGTGCAGAGGGTCTACTTTAGTGGCTCTGTCTGGTAGCCCACTCCAAGATGGTGCCCAGAGACCCCCTGACTCCTGTTATTCAACCCCTGTAAAATCCTCTGCTCTTGAATGTGGGCCGGGCTTAGGGACTCAATGATGTAGACGGCGTGTCCCCGAGTAGGTTATGAGAGATGGCAACTTGCTTTTTGTTCACATGCACCCTCTCTGCTCATGTTGCTTACTCCCACTGAGCAGCGAGCTGCCCTATGACAAGCCCACGTGACAAGGAACTGAGGAAGTCTCTGGCCATCAGCCAGTGAGGAACTGAGGACTCAGTTCAACAGCCCATGGGGCACCAAGTCCTCCAACTACCCCGTGAGTGAACCCAGAAGCACAGCCTGCCCTGACCAATCCTTGGCATGTCTGCAGGCCCGACCGACACCTGGACAGCAGCCTGTGAGCAACCTTATAGAAGTCTCAGCTCAGCCACACAGAGAGCCAGGCTCCAGAACCTGGGATATATGAATGGCGGTTGCTTTAAGTCAGAAGAATGGGGATAATAGTTATGTAGCAACAGGTAATGAAGACATGCCCCCAAAAGAAAATACGCTCCTCTCTGCTGGGAGTCCCGATAGTACGTGGTTGATCTACATGCTCTGATACTGCGGGTGGGCTCCCAAGCCAATGGCCACATTCAGGCCAGTCACTCGTGGGACTGAGAGTCAGGAAGGCCCTGAATTCGTGAGCGGTGGAGCTGTTCTCCTGTCTTCCACCCTTCTGGTCGGTCACTAGCCGTGTGTTGGTGGCCAGTCACTTAAGCACTCTGAATCTCATCTTGCTCATCTTTACAGCAATGCAGTGAGTGCAATTGTGACCCCAGAGATATGACCAAGTGCTAACCCCTGCTACCTGTGCATGTGACCTCGTCTGTAGACAGCATCTTTGCCGAGGTCATTCCGTTAGCAATCTCTGGATGAGGCCATCTTGGCTTTAGGCAGGTAGGTCCTAAATCCAAGGATGATGTCTCAGTAAGAGAAAGCAAAGGGAGATTTGACACACACAGACCAGAACAGACCCACAAAGGAGAGGGCCATGTCAGCTTGAAGGCCGAGAGTAAAGCGAGGTCTCCACAAGCCAGTGAACACCAAGATTGCTAGCAGCCACTCAAAGCTTGGGGCAGCATGGACGGGATTTTCCCTCAGAGCCTCAGCACTTCTCAGAAACCCCCCCTCCATGCCCCTGTATGACCTTTCAGACTTCGTTTCACCAATCTTGCTATGAGCAGGCATCCACATACGTTTCAGGTAACCACACCTATTTCACAGCTACCCAAACCCATACCTTCTTGGGGTCCTTTAATCATTTGAGCCTACAGATGCCCTGCACTCAGGGCAACTTAGGAAAACAACTTTGTTGGTACACTCAACCCCCCATTCACATCTCAGATGGAGGCGGGCCCCAGGACCACCTTAGACAACACAAGACACAAAAACAATTAGAGGCTCTTTACCCCTCTGTTTCCTGCCATCCAGTAGGAAGCAGCCCTTCAGACACCTGGACTCAGACTCCAGGCCTCCTGGCTATGGCACTGTGTTAGGGCAGCCTTGGGAAACCAATATGAACGGGTAACAAGGAGCATGTTATTGCAAGATTACGGTGCAGAAGTCTATGTACATGTCATGGCATGCTGGTCTGTGGACGGCCTCTCCAGGCCTCTCTGCAGTGGTGTCAAGTGTGCTAGGAAATAGCCTCTTTGCTACACTTCAGATCTGAAGAACTGAACAGAGTGGGAATGAAGCTTGAGAACAGTTCAAATGGAAGTGCAGAGAGTGCTGGCTTTGGGGGCTGATGGCCTGGGCTCACCGTCCGGCCTCAGGCAGATGCTTCATGGCACTGGGCCTTGGCTTTGCCGTTGTAACTAGGATAAGACCCAACTGGAAGTGTCGCTACAGGGTGGGGGTGAGGAGCTTGAATGTGCAATGGCCCAGCACTTTGTAGGTTCCACATAAATGCTTGTGATTTCTTTCTCTTTTTTTGTTTTACATATTTATTTATTTATTTTCACTAAAAGGTATGAACATGCACTTGCCAGAGAGAAACGGAGGGAAAGGAGAAAGCATCCCCAGGGGAGTGGTCATGCTGCAATCCTTTCTCCTCCTTTCCTCCCTCCTTTCAGGACTCCGGGCATACATGCACACATGCATGCCTCTCAGGCTGCGGGGTTCGGGATGAGACCACGAGGTTGGCCGTAGGATCCAGTCGCCTCAGCCACCAGGCCCAGGAGTTGGCCCCTTTCTGTTTTAGTCATCAGAGGGTGCGTGTTCCTGCCCGTGAAAACGAGACATGGGCATGGTCAGCCGGCAATCCTGTTTTCTTCACTTCTCCATCCCAACACACATACATGTCCAGGGGTTTTTCAAGCTGCTGGGGCTGGGATCCAAACTGTGGTCTGCCATAGAGATTCACCTTTCTACACAACACGCAGTGCCTTACAACCCTGCAACGGAGGATTTCCGTGCCATGCTTTTAGTTTTCCTTGTTGGCTCCCATACTGCCTGGCTTTAGGCAGCTCTGTTAACCCCGGCACTTCTGGTGGCATGAATATACCCAGAGTGGAGATGGAAAGTGGCCTTGGTCGTGTCACTCTTTACTGACTGTCCTGGAAGGAGTAATGAGAGTTTACGTTAAGTCCTCCACTCTTCAGCAAACATGTCCATCTCACTCCCGCACTTACCTTCTTCCAGAGTCCCCACTGACCTAAGGGCAAAATCCAGGCTCCTGCAGTCTGCCTACCCACTGCCTGGCTTCCTACCTGCCATTCCTTCCTTGTGCCTTGGTTTGCCCAGCACAATGTCACCTGTCCTGGTGGAGGCAGGCTCTGTGTTTTGCAGTACTGCACCTTGGTTTCTACTACAGCCACCGACTAGAAAGTTCTTCCTCCCTGACCTCCTTCCCACTACTGCCTGTCTTTTCTCTCTCTTTTCCCTCGTCCTTTCTTACCTTCCACCAAACCCCAGGCAACCACTGGTCTCTTCACTATGTCTGTGGTTTCACCTTTCCAAGTGCCAGACAGTTGGAACCACACAGCGGTGTCCTTTTCAGACTGGCACCTTTCACTTAGCCATATGCACTTGAGTCTCCTCCATGGCTTCTCGTGGCTTCATCATTCTTTGTTTTGTTTGTTTGTTTATTCATTAGCTGTAGGGCATGTGTACTTGCCAGAGAGAGACAGAGAGAAAGAAAGCGAGACCACCTTTCTAGGGGGGATGTCCACACTGCAATCCCTTCTCTTCCATTCTCCTTTCAGGATTTTGGGCATGCACACACATGCGGCCAGTATGAATTTCAAGCTGCCAGGTCTAGGTCTTGAACCATGCAGTTAGCCATGTGGGATCCAGCTACTTTAACCTCCAGTTCACCTGCAGGTTCAATCATTCATTTTGGGTTTTTTTGAGAGGTTTTTTGCTATAGGGCGCATGCACTCGCCAGACAGACAGAGAGAGACATAGAGACAGAAATCAAGAAATCACCCCCCAGAGGGGATGGTCATGCCGCAATCCCTTCTCCTCCATTCTCCTCTCGGGATCTTGGGCACGCACGCACACGCGCCCGGTGTGAGTTTTAAGCCACCGGGTCCAGGACGCGAACCGCGGTCGACTACGTGGGAGTCCAGTGACATAGCCATTATGCTAACTGCTGGTTCCAATCATTCATTTTTAAATTTCTGAATAATATCCCATTATACAGATATACCACATTTTGTTTATCCATTTACCTACTGGAAGGCATTTTGATTACCTCTATATTTTACCAAGTATCAGTAAATAAATATTTGTATACAGGTTCACAACATATGAATGTAGGTTTTCAACTGCATGTCTTTTTTTTTTTTTTTTTTGGTTTTTGACTTATCTTGAATACACTCACTGGAAAGATCCAGAGAGAGACAAAGTGAGAAATCACCTCCCAGGAGGGATGGCCCTGTCACAATCCTTTCTCTTCCATTCTCCCATCAGGATTTTTGGCATGCATGCACATGCACCTGGTGTGATTTTCAAGCTGCTGGCTGGATCTGAAACTTGAACCATAGTTTGCCACGTGGGAGTCCAGCACCTTAACCACCATGCCACTTGTTGACACCTCAATTGCATGTCTTTGAAAACTCAGTTCAAATGCCACTTCCTCCAGGAAGGATTGCCTGACTCTCTCAAGCTCTAAACATGGGCCATTACCTTGTTCCCAGAACATCTTTGTCTTGCTACCACCACAGCACCTACAAGACTGTATCATACCCACTCTTCCCTCATCATTCACCCCAATTAGACTGTCAGCTCTGGAAGTCATTCATCTTAGTTTCTACAGCATCTAGACTAAGAAGACAACACATACCTGTTGACTGAAATTTGAACTGGATTTTCTTCCCTGGCTCAGTGCAGCATTTTTTTTAATCCAGTATTCTATCATTATTTGAATAGATAATCTCTGGAGTTAGGCATCAAATATGAAGCAGGGTCTCAGTGGTTGTTCATGGGCCAGGTCTTCCAGGTCACAATCTCACCATGATATTAGTCCTTAGTGAGGAAAGGCAGAACTGCAAACCAATACTGGGTTTAAAATGGAAGACTTGGGAGACCAGCACTAACCTACTAGGAATAGATATTGGTGTTAGTTACCCAGAGAGCGAGTTAGCACCTTTGAGTTTTGGGGAAGACAGAGGAACAGCAGAGAAAGGAAAGTTAAAGGCAGCAGATAAAATCCATCCCCCTCAAAATACAAAACGAAATGGGGAAGCTCTGTAGAGATGATAGGGATGTAAGACAAACTTTGCTGAGTTTCCTGACAGCCTACGCAAAGAGAGAAGCGTGTTGAATCACAGTTCATGATGATCACCAGACTAAAGGGGAAAGGGGCTCTTAAAAAGCCTCTCCAAGATCAGCCACTGGCAGGCTGGTTAAGATGGCTGAATCCCATATGGCTGACTGCGATTTGAGTCCCAGACCTGGCAGCCTGAAAATTACGCTGAGCTCATGTGCATATGTGCCCCAAAGTCCAAGAGAATAAAGGAGATGGAATTCTGGCATGACCATACCTTCTGGGGGGTGATTTCTCACTTTCTTTGTCTCTGGCCATCACACGTACCCTATAGCAAAGCAAACAGACAAAGGCCTTTCGGTTCCCTCTGTTGAGCCTGGACATGGATTTTCTCCCAGAGGGTCTTCATTAAAAGAGCGCAAGGTCATGACACGGAGTTCTTGTTCTAACTGCAAAAGCCACGTAACCCCATTTTCTCGTCACATGACTCCTTAGTAACACAGGTGGACTGATATGCACCAAGTTACTATGGAAGCACAGGCGGTGTCTATGAGGACAATCAGGTAAGAATACAAGCAGACTGAGCGAAATGACCTGCTATGCCAAACCTCAGCTCCCACTGCATATGGACCCTGGCTGGTTGGAAGTTGCCAGAAATCCTATGATCGCATAGCAACACTGAGACTGACCAACAGGGGGAGCATGACCACCCTGTAGGCTTTGCTGCCATCTCTGGTCAACAGGGTCAACCCATTCCACTTCCTGGGCTCAAGAGTAATCAAACACACATGTTTTGGACTCCACTAATCAAAGAATGAAATACAGCTAGAATCTTCCATATGTTGATTCACTTCACAGGCAAAAATATGTGTCAGTGAGGGGACATGGAGAGTGGGGGTAGGAAGCCAAGGGATGGTTTCATGATGACATTTTGTGAGGAGCAGAAAGATTGGGAGGAAAAGAGGAGACACATCGTTGAAGGCCACGCCCTGAGCTAGTGTGTATTTCTGTCCGTGTATATAGTAATATTTATATAGCTATATATTAATTTATCTTAGCTTGTTAAGCACCAACAGCAACCTAAGAAGAATTCTATCATGCTGTCCCAGATGAAGAGACAGAGGTCGGAGTGACATGTACCATTCAGCTGTGCAGAAGAATCGAATTCAACGTACCTGGATCCAGAAAGTCTCAGAGGTTTTTCTGTCCCATAACCTTGCCTGAGCCACCTAAAGTACTTTAACAAATAGCAATGTGGGTTATATATCACTAGCAAAGGATTCTCAACTTTTCTTAAAATGAATGTACCCTGAAGGAGACATTTTGGACCTTTGTTTTCCGAGTCACCACCCCACGACACTTTAATCTCACAGATGTACTGTCTGCTCATGTACCAGCGGTATCCTCGCACTTCAAACATAGACGGTGTAAGACTCACCCCCTCCACCAAGAACCGATTTTAACTCTGGTAGGGGTGATGTTCCTCCCCCCTTGAAAACATGCTCTGGACTCAGTCACAAATACTTTCTGAACGTACCATCATTTAAGAGCATTTTAGAGCCAGCAGGTGGCATGGAAGTTAAGGCAGTTGGATCCCACATGACCTGTGCGGTTTGAGTCCCAGACCGAGCAGCTCAAGAAACACACCAGGTGCATGTGAATGGATGCCCAAGATCCCAAGTGAAAAATGGAAGAGAAGGGATTGTGGTATGGCCATCCCTACAGTAAGAAGGTGATTTCTCACTTTCCCTCTCTCTCTTTCTCTCTCTGGGTCTTTCTGGTGAGCACAAGCACCCTGTAGCAACACTAAAAATAAACAAACAAATAAATAAATAAAAACATTTTAAAAGGTTATACAGCTAGATGATGGTGCACCAGTGAAGTGCAATGCTCTGTGACCCTGACACCGGGGGAGGTTGTGGGTTCATGTCTGGAGACCTCCCTGAGTACGCCAGGCATGCCTGTCATCCGGGCTGCAACACCTCATCACGATTCATTAGGGGTGCTAGTTCTCAGACTCTGGTCTCTCATGGAAGACAGTTTTTAATAGTTTGTAAATTTGGGATAATAAATCTATATTATTTAGTTCATTTTAGAGATATGTAAGAACCAACATCCAGGACACGGACCAAGCTCATAAAGTAAAAACAGGCAGAACCAGAAGTTCAGCTGAAGTTTCCAGATTCCTGCTCCAGCCAGCCTGCCCCCCAGGGAGATTAACAAATGGATCGTATTTTCACTTGCTCTGGGTCTTTCCCACTTTGCCTCCTTGCACCATGAAGTGATGGTACCTTGGAGAAATCAGCATCTCCCCAGTGTCAATGGACAGGAGAAAGCCAGCCTGCACCCTGATAGATATATACCTTGAGATGCAGAGAACATCAGCGCCCTGCGGCTGCTCTAACAAATGTACAGAAAATTAGTGGCTTAAAACAACACTTTTGGGGCCAGCAGATGGCACGGCAGTTATGTCACGGGACTCCCACTTGGCTGATGCCAATTTGAATCCCAGACCCAGGGACCTCCAACTCACTCTGGGCACATGTGTGTGTGCGCGTGCCCAAGATCCTGGGAGGAGAATGGATTACAGCTTGGTTGACCCTCCTGGGGGTCAGGGATTTCTCACTTTCCTTCTCACCGTTGTCTCTCTCTGCTGAGTGCAAGTATGCTAAAGCAAAATAAACAAACAAACAAACAAAAAGCCAAAAATATAAAAAATAAAAAACTTGTATTCTCTTAAGGTTTCAGTCCATAATGGAGCTAGAATCTTAATGTCAGAACCTGTATTCTTCCTGGAGGCTCTGAGTGAGAGTCTGGCCCAGCTTCTGTGGCCTCTGAGTGCAAATATGCTAAAGCAAAATAAACAAAAAAACAAAAAACAAAAAATATAAAAAATAAAAAACTTGTATTCTCTTAAGGTTTCCGCCCATAATGGAGCTAGAATCTTGATGTCAGAACCTGTATTCTTCCTGGAGGCTCTGAGTGAGAGTCTGGCCCAGCTTCTGTGGCCTCCTGCCTTCTTTGGCTTATGGCATGTGTCTAGCCATGTGGCCTATATGACCTCTGCCTTCTCTGACTCTGACCCTGTTTCCCTTATAAGGACGCTGGACTGCACTGAGCCCATCTGAATAGTGCAGGATCACCTTACTGTCTTGAAATCCCTGACATAGATGCCAGGATTTTTAGCCAAGCAAAGTAACACACTTGCAGGCCCTGGGACTGGGCATCTTCCTGTGGCTGTCGCTTTACCGGCTACACAGGCAATGGGGCATCATGTGACCAGTCAGCCTTGGTTTGCTTGAAACTGTGCTGGTTTGTAACTGGAGGTCCTGAATTCCAGGACTCCCCTCAGTCCCAGGCAATTCTGGATAGTCAATCACCTTAACCATATGGCAGGATGGGTTACAACACATAACACATGTGCGTCATGTACACACACACATACATACACGCACACACACACATACATACTCACACGCACTGGAATTAACTATTGATGTACAATTTCCTCTCCAATTTGGAGCCGTGTTAGCCCTTCGGTCTTGGTACCTTCACTTCCACTTCACACTTCCCACTCAAGAAATATCCAGCTTCTAGCAGGTAGATCTCTCTACTGACCCTCAGCTTAGTGTTTTCTAAGTCTTCCCCTTCAAGTGACTCACTCCTACTCACTTAAAGATTAACACAATAAACCATAGGCCCCACCTTTCCTAAGTACGTATCAAACAATGGTTACAAGTCTGCTTCCTCGGCTGAGTGGTGTATCCATCAAGGTCTAGGTCATGTCCATCTGTGACATGACCTCAGCGCTTACATGTGGTCCAGGAAATGCCTGCAGATCTGAGCTGAAGGACAGGGTGGACACATGGCTGGTCAGGTGGCTGGGAGGAGAGATGGGGGTAGATAGGTGGATGCTGAACGTATGAATGAAGTCTAAGAAGAGTCAGCATGTTAGAGAGCATCTTAGATTCTAGCCGCAGCTAGGCAGAGAGGAATTTACATTTAATCTGCTCTGCTGTTGGTCAGCAGCCCAGATGGGAGAAATGAAAAGAAAACCAAGAGGAGAAGAGAAGGGAAAGGCAGAAAAACAAGGGAAGAATAAATAAAAGGAATAAGAAAGAAATGAAAAGAGAGGGAGTAAGGGATAAAGGGAAGTAGGAGAAGAAAAAAGAAAGGAACAGAGAGGAAAGATAACAAGAGAGGAGAAAAGCAAAAAAAAAAAAAACAACCAGGAGTCGCAAAGGAGAAAAAAGAAAAGGAAAGAAAGAAAATGCGCGGGTGGTCACCAGCCTGCCCCAGGGCCCCAGATGCCCACAGGAAGCTCTGGATCCCAGAGGTGGGCTTGCTCTGGAATTGCAGAAGGGACATGCAAGCCAAGCACTGGCCAAGCCATTTTTGAAAGACCATGTTTTAAATGATAGTGCTACAGCCGAGACCCACACTGGGGGGGAGGGGGGTGTCTGTTGTACCTTTGAGCTGATGTTTGTCAGTCCCAGAGGAATAAGCCCCTTCTTTGGCTGCCTTCTCACATGCCGGGAAGAGTTCTTTCATTTTTATTTTTATTTACTTTTTAGCTGTGGAGGCTTTAAGTATTTCTTGACGGTATATGTTTCTTGAGCTCACTGCCTTAGTCAGAAAGACCAGGGATTAGAGATGGATGAGTTTAGGGTCAGATGGGTCCTTTTGAGAAAGGGATTAGACCCAGTGAGTAGGTAAATAGGGCAGGAATCCCCAAACAAGAGTCTTTTCCTTCATCATTTTGTCTAATGCCTTCTTCGAGAAAGGCATAAGGACGTCTGATTTTTGACTGTCCGTGGGAGGATGAACTCTCTCTTGAATACTCATAAGTAAGCAACCCATTCTCTTTCTCCTTCATCTTTTGTCTCGGCTTTGCCATCCACCAAGAATTATCAGCAAAATATAAGAAGACTCAGAATCCTTGGGACCCAGGCAGGACCAACTGGTGCTACAACTACCTCCTATGCATTTCAGACAGCATAGCTTTCTCGTATTTAACCTGGGAGCCTCGTTAAAATTCTGAAGTGATCTGAGCGCAAGGCCATCGAGTATGGCACCTTGGATGTCCGGCAGGGAGTGAATCGACTCAATGCCAATTCAGTGGGACCAAAGCCGGTGTGTTTGGGTTTCTCAGAATTCATGGGCTCTGATGAGGTACAAGGAACAATATCTAGCCCCAAATCTGTTCCATTTCAACTAGATAGTTTTGAAAGAATCTTACCTCTTTTCTGAATTTCAGTTTCTCCACTGGGGTGGCAAGGTGAAGTTTAGATTAGATGATTTTAAAGAGTTTTGCAGATCTGATATTCTAACATCTGGGCATTCCTAGCTTTGTTTAAGATTAGTCTGAAATGGGAACCAGCAGTTAGCGTAATGGCTATGTCGCTGGACTCCCACGTAGTCGACCGCGGTTCATGTCCCGGACCCGGTGGCTTAAAACTCACGCCGGGCACGTGTGCGTGCGTGCCCAAGATCCCGAGAGGAGAATGGAGGAGAAAGGATTGCGGCGTGACCATCCCCCCTGGGGGGTGATTTCTCGCTTTCTGTCTCTAAGTCTCTCTCTGTCTGTCTGGCGAGCGCACGTGCCCTACAGTGAAAATCTCTCCAAAAAAAAAAAAAATTCTAAAAAAAAAAAGATTAGTCTGAAATTAATGACTACCCTGGCTTTTACCTAGGCTGATAGGCAAGGTCAGGAAATACCGATTTTACACACAGGCAGTCAAGCGTTGATATAAATTGCCTGCCTGAGTCCTGCCTTTGGTTAGTTTAAGGATCAAACCATGCCCCCTGTATGCACAGCCATGATGGTTATGGTGGCCATATGTGCTGGGTTTCCACGGACAGCCTTGATTTCAAATATTCTGTCCCATCGTCAAGCCTTGTGTCAGGCCATGTATCTCAATTTTTGATCCGGAAAATATGGTCACCATATGGCAGATGCATCTCGGCCCTGGTGGCATGGAAGGCTTGTCTCTATTCTCCTGCAAAAGCCCTGCCTTTCTCTCCCACGCTTCCTCCCTGAGTTCCCTCTGTTGTTGCCAGTAAGTCTTCACTCTAGCAATTCCACTCTGTGTCCTGTGCCGGACACACAGATCTCTAAGGGTAGGGATGACATTTGTTTCATGTCTGTATTTTAAGAACCAGTTCTGAATAAACCAAAAGCAATTTTTCAGGAATCCGTTACATTATACAGTAGAACTCGTTCTGAAAAGATGGGTGCATACATTTTTAAATTATAATCTCTTTTAAATAGAACCATAAAAGTTGGTACTCAAGAAAGAAATCCTATTGCTTAAAGGCAGGCATACATTTTGAGAAATGAGTCTTGCGGTGATTTTTGTCACTGTGCGAATGTCATAGGGTACACGTACACAAACCTAGACTGCATAGCCTACTGCACACCGAGGCTGTATGCTGTGGTCGTGAAGGACCGCCATCATACATGTGGCTCATCTTTGATGGAAACATCATTTTGTAGCATATGACTTTACTTCTCTCCTCTCTTTCACTCTCCTTTCTCCTCCCTTTCTCTCCCTTCCCCTTCTCTTCTGTCTTTCTCTTCTCATCTCTCCTTCCCAAGTAAGTCTTTCAAATCTCCTGAAAGATCTGGACTTGGATATTCATTTGCTAGAAGCGGGTAGATCCCGGAAGCAAATTCTCCTTGCTCTATGTGATTCAATCCACTCATGCGCAACACACAGAATCAGAAGAGAGAATTCACCATTTTAAATCTGCAATCAAGAGTCAGTTCTGTAATCTTAAAATCCTTTGCAAATATAACTCTAAATTGCAATAAATTGCAACCGTTTGATTTTCCTATGAACTAAAGACAGAGAAGTCCTTTTCAGGGAAGCAAAGTAAAGAAGAAGTTCATCTTATGGCCCTTGGAGGAAACCTCAGCCACCATCCCTGTATTTCCTCCTTATTGGCTGTGTGTGAGTACCAGCTCCCATCCGTCGGTTCCTTCTCCTTCCTGATGTCTCCTGATGTGAATGTCTTCAACTGCTCCTCTAATCCAGATTTCATCCTGATGACCCTGCTAAACTTTGGTTCATGTTGTCAATAAGGTCTACTCATTTCCCTGGTAGACTTTATATTCCTTAGCATTCCATTCAGAACTTATTGTCTGAGCGTTCTCTAACATTTTGCACCTCAGCTCTGTAAAGGATCCATATATGAGCCCCTTTTACTCCAGCAAGTGAGGAAATCCAGCCAGTTCATGCCACTGCTCACCCCCGAAAATAATAATTCTGTCTCTGCCCAAACTCTTTCTTCTCTCTGGGACATAACCCTATAATCACTTACATGAAAAACTCTATCTTTCAAAACCTCGCTTGATTGGGCTGACTGTAGCCTAGTGGTTAAGGAAGCCGAATCCCACATGGCCAACCTTGGTTTGAATCCTGGCCCCAATGGCTTGAAAATACACTAGGCATGTATGTGTGTATCTGTGTATACACCACACCCTGACAGGATGGAGAAATAGAAGAGACCGTGATGTGACTACATGCCACTGGGTAGTGCTTTCTCCCTCTCCTTCTCTCTCTGTATCTCTGTCTCTGGTGAGTGATCATAACTTCTGGCAAAGAGAAAAAAAGAAAAGAAAAAATAAACACTACTTTGCTTGATCTGTGAAGTTTCTCTCACTCAGTAAGTACAAATGATGATGGTGGTGAAGATGATGACAGTAATAGCAATAATGATAACGACAATGACAAGGCTCACATGTGTTCAGCAGGTATTATATGGCAAGCTGAGTGTTAAGTGCACCACAGACATTACTGACTTTACATTTAAGAGCAAGGAAAATATTCAAACTCAGAAATATTTTGGGAGCAAATGCAAGCCCAAGGGTCCAGCCTCAGTGACACAAGTGGTAGCATACTGAACTGCAGTCCTGGAAACCATACAACCAACATGGGTTTGAGTCCCCAGCCCAGTCAACCCAAAATACATGTGAGGCCAAGAGATGGTATAGGTGCTACACATGGTTGACCATGGTTCAAACTTTGGACCTGGCAGCCTGAAACTCACACTGGGCATGTATGCATGCATGCGTAAAATCCTGAAAAAAGAATGAAGGAGAAGGGATTGTGGTGTGACCATCCCCCTGGGGGTGATTTCTTACTTTCCCTCTCACTGTCTCTGTCTCTATCTCTCCAGCAAGCACATGGGCCCTAAGGGAAAAAAAATCTCTAAAAAAAAAAAATTACAGAAGAAAACCCTGCATTTATCCACTCTTCACGTGCACACACACACACACACACACACACACACACACACACAAACACACACCATGGAAATGCACAGGTTGGATGGCACTGCACTGGGAATGTTAGCGATTCCCTTGAGAGCTCTGCCCTGGGGATCAAGCCAGCTTTTCTATGGAAAAACAAATCCAAAGTAAAAGACACAATGGAGGGGCTGGCAGGTAGCATGGTGGTTAAGAAGCCTACATGGCTGACCAAAATTCACAATTTGAGTACCAAACTTGGCAGCTTGAAAATCACACTGGGGATATGTGCATGCAGAAAACGAGAAGTCACTCCCTGGGGTAGATGGCCACGCTGCAATCTCTTCTCCTCCATTTTCCTCTTAGGATCTTGGGCGCACATGCACATGTGCCCCGTGTGAGTGTAAGCCACCTGGTCTGGGACTCGAACTATGGTCAACTACATGGGAGTCCAGTGACATAGCCATTATGCCAACTGCTGGTCTTGTGAAAAATATTTTTTTTTTAAAAAAAAAAAGACACAATGAAGAATAGAAAGGGAAACTGTTGGTTAGCCATTTGTAACATGCATTTAAGGGTACCTATATTGCCAGGTCCTGAAGCTGTTCTCAACCTCTCCTCCCCTCTGATCTGGAGGGCTGGCCACGAGTTCCCTACCTGCTCATCTTTCCATCCCAAAGAGCAAGTAGCTGACTGGGAAGCACAGAGCTTCCTTGGGAGCCACCCCATCTGCAATGAGAACGGTCTGGTCTACAGAAAGGCTGGAGCTTGTGCTTGCCATGGCAGGGATGGCACGCCCACTGGGGGCATGGAAGCTCCTAGGTGGCCTGCATATGGGTTACAGAGTGGATCAGGGTGCCGTCTCATGCCTCCTGGCAAACATTAGAGCAGATGATTCTGAAAATCACCTTCTCTGTTCATATTTTCTACAAGGGCAGTTGCTTGGGCTTTTGAAGTCACCATGGCAGATGAACAGCTTGTTAATTTTCTGATAATGGTTCAATTAGGTGATCACCCTGGAGGTTAATATCCATGCTCATTTCCTTCTGATCTGTGACTCACGCCTTCAGATCTGCTGCCCTTAGCCACACCACAATATAATACAGCCCGAACGAGGGGGGCTTCACCAAGCCACCTCTGTCACATCCAGTCTCTCCCTTCCTCCACACTCACATGCCTGCAAACACTGGTTTGAAGAACAGCCTGGAAACCCCCAACCCATGCTTGCACTCTGGTCCAGGCTCAGAGCAGGCAGGGGTCTCAACACCAGGTTGGCTTCTGGGAACCAGAGAAGGATTGCTGGCAGCCACAGCTTGGAAGTGGTACTAGATAGTCCTGGAGCCAGAGCCCAGTACCCCTGCCAGCGCCTTGGCCTGAATGCTCCAGTTCGGGCTGCAGCACTACGTGGCTGCACCAGCCCTCGCACAGCTGAACGGAGCTGGAAGCTGCAGCCAATGCATTCCTGGTCCCAGCTCCACTTTCCCTGCCTGGTTTTTATTAATGCTGAGGGTTTCCAAGCCTTAATGGCAGAGCTCTGGATACAGATGAGGGCTGCCCAGGCCACCGGCTGCAAACAAATAAGAACTTTGGAGTCACCCTTTATGGCCTGGACACTGGATTATTTACAAATTTCTTGAAAGCGAACAAAAGCAAAACCAAAAACCTTGGAAGGCACAAGGGTGGACATATGCTCCTTTATTCAGGGACAGCAGCCAGGCATATTGGAAGATGTATTTGTTGGTAAACTTCGGCCTCCTTAATTTCATGCCACTAATGTTACGTCCGGTGGAGCCTTTCAATTGGAGGATTTGTCTGTGGAATCTTCACCAGACTGCTGGGGACACCCTACGAGTGACAAGATGTACTCCTGGTAGCTGAGTCAAAAAGGTCTCTGTCGCCTCTTGGGGGCAGAAGGTTGAGCAGGGAAAAGTTCTGAAGCTCCAACCAAGCAGAAGTTGGCCCATACATTTGAGGTCCTTGGCCAGATAAACCCTGGGCCAACTCAGCTGAATGGAAAGGCTGCTGCCATCCCTCTCTTGTGCGCCTCAGTCCTCCCAGGAGCTGGCACAATCATCTTGCACTCAACTCCCTTGAGGGCCTTTCGAGCAGCTCCAGGAATACAGCCGCAGAAGGTCGCCTGTCTTGGTGGGAAGGGAGGATGTCTGAGGATAGGGTGGGCACTGCAATGAGGTTGCTACACCAAGGCTCTTAGAGTTAATAGTTTCCCTCCCACCATCCCTGGAGTCTACAGGGCTCAGCATTCTAACTCTTTCATGAAGTTAGGCAGGCAGGAAAGTGTGAGCCATAGACTTTTGTGTTAGTATCCACCAGTTCATTCTCTTGATCTAATTTAGTCATTTGTTTACTCCTCCATTGATCTGAAAACTTTATGCACTGATGCCTACATTCCAAGAGCTGTCTTTGACATTGTAGATGCAGAGGAGACCAGAACATGACCCCAAGGGAGAAATGGTTTTGCAAATCTATGATTGACACAGCCCAGCTCCCATGAAAATGAAACTTTAGTGGGACGAATGCTGGTAAAGAGGAAAACTATCACACGGCGGGGCCTGGGCAGGTACTATGGTGGAAAGCTGTCATCTGCTAGAGGCCCTGGGAAGAATGCCCTAACCCTATCTTGGGGAGGATTGTGGTGTGACCATCCCCCTGGGGGAGATTTCTTACTTTCCCTCTCACTGTCTCTGTCTCTATCTCTCCAGCAAGCACCTGGGCCCTAAGGGAAACCCTAAGGGAAAAAAAATCTCTAAAAAAAAAAAATTACAGAAGAAAACCCTGCATTTATCCACTCTTCACGTACACACACACACACACACACACACACACACACACACACACAAACACACACCATGGAAATGCACAGGTTGGATGGCACTGCACTGGGAATGTTAGCGATTCCCTTGAGAGCTCTGCCCTGGGGATCAAGCCAGCTTTTCTATGGAAAAACAAATCCAAAGTAAAAGACACAATGGAGGGGCTGGCAGGTAGCATGGTGGTTAAGAAGCCTACATGGCTGACCAAAATTCACAATTTGAGTACCAAACTTGGCAGCTTGAAAATCACACTGGGGATATGTGCATGCAGAAAACGAGAAGTCACTCCCTGGGGTAGATGGCCACGCTGCAATCTCTTCTCCTCCATTTTCCTCTTAGGATCTTGGGCACACATGCACATGTGCCCCGTGTGAGTGTAAGCCACCTGGTCTGGGACTCGAACTATGGTCAACTACATGGGAGTCCAGTGACATAGCCATTATGCCAACTGCTGGTCTTGTGAAAAATATTTTTTTTAAAAAAAAAAAGACACAATGAAGAATAGAAAGGGAAACTGTTGGTTAGCCATTTGTAACATGCATTTAAGGGTACCTATATTGCCAGGTCCTGAAGCTGTTCTCAACCTCTCCTCCCCTCTGATCTGGAGGGCTGGCCACGAGTTCCCTACCTGCTCATCTTTCCATCCCAAAGAGCAAGTAGCTGACTGGGAAGCACAGAGCTTCCTTGGGAGCCACCCCATCTGCAATGAGAACGGTCTGGTCTACAGAAAGGCTGGAGCTTGTGCTTGCCATGGCAGGGATGGCACGCCCACTGGGGGCATGGAAGCTCCTAGGTGGCCTGCATATGGGTTACAGAGTGGATCAGGGTGCCGTCTCATGCCTCCTGGCAAACATTAGAGCAGATGATTCTGAAAATCACCTTCTCTGTTCATATTTTCTACAAGGGCAGTTGCTTGGGCTTTTGAAGTCACCATGGCAGATGAACAGCTTGTTAATTTTCTGATAATGGTTCAATTAGGTGATCACCCTGGAGGTTAATATCCATGCTCATTTCCTTCTGATCTGTGACTCACGCCTTCAGATCTGCTGCCCTTAGCCACACCACAATATAATACAGCCCGAACGAGGGGGGCTTCACCAAGCCACCTCTGTCACATCCAGTCTCTCCCTTCCTCCACACTCACATGCCTGCAAACACTGGTTTGAAGAACAGCCTGGAAACCCCCAACCCATGCTTGCACTCTGGTCCAGGCTCAGAGCAGGCAGGGGTCTCAACACCAGGTTGGCTTCTGGGAACCAGAGAAGGATTGCTGGCAGCCACAGCTTGGAAGTGGTACTAGATAGTCCTGGAGCCAGAGCCCAGTACCCCTGCCAGCGCCTTGGCCTGAATGCTCCAGTTCGGGCTGCAGCACTACGTGGCTGCACCAGCCCTCGCACAGCTGAACGGAGCTGGAAGCTGCAGCCAATGCATTCCTGGTCCCAGCTCCACTTTCCCTGCCTGGTTTTTATTAATGCTGAGGGTTTCCAAGCCTTAATGGCAGAGCTCTGGATACAGATGAGGGCTGCCCAGGCCACCGGCTGCAAACAAATAAGAACTT
Organism: Tupaia belangeri chinensis; assembly: GCF_000334495.1. NCBI lineage: Eukaryota > Metazoa > Chordata > Mammalia > Scandentia > Tupaiidae > Tupaia > Tupaia belangeri. Next base: position 1,788,247 of record NW_006160193.1, on the reverse strand, counting down.
TGGAGTCACCCTTTATGGCCTGGACACTGGATTATTTACAAATTTCTTGAAAGCGAACAAAAGCAAAACCAAAAACCTTGGAAGGCACAAGGGTGGACATATGCTCCTTTATTCAGGGACAGCAGCCAGGCATATTGGAAGATGTATTTGTTGGTAAACTTCGGCCTCCTTAATTTCATGCCACTAATGTTACGTCCGGTGGAGCCTTTCAATTGGAGGATTTGTCTGTGGAATCTTCACCAGACTGCTGGGGACACCCTACGAGTGACAAGATGTACTCCTGGTAGCTGAGTCAAAAAGGTCTCTGTCGCCTCTTGGGGGCAGAAGGTTGAGCAGGGAAAAGTTCTGAAGCTCCAACCAAGCAGAAGTTGGCCCATACATTTGAGGTCCTTGGCCAGATAAACCCTGGGCCAACTCAGCTGAATGGAAAGGCTGCTGCCATCCCTCTCTTGTGCGCCTCAGTCCTCCCAGGAGCTGGCACAATCATCTTGCACTCAACTCCCTTGAGGGCCTTTCGAGCAGCTCCAGGAATACAGCCGCAGAAGGTCGCCTGTCTTGGTGGGAAGGGAGGATGTCTGAGGATAGGGTGGGCACTGCAATGAGGTTGCTACACCAAGGCTCTTAGAGTTAATAGTTTCCCTCCCACCATCCCTGGAGTCTACAGGGCTCAGCATTCTAACTCTTTCATGAAGTTAGGCAGGCAGGAAAGTGTGAGCCATAGACTTTTGTGTTAGTATCCACCAGTTCATTCTCTTGATCTAATTTAGTCATTTGTTTACTCCTCCATTGATCTGAAAACTTTATGCACTGATGCCTACATTCCAAGAGCTGTCTTTGACATTGTAGATGCAGAGGAGACCAGAACATGACCCCAAGGGAGAAATGGTTTTGCAAATCTATGATTGACACAGCCCAGCTCCCATGAAAATGAAACTTTAGTGGGACGAATGCTGGTAAAGAGGAAAACTATCACACGGCGGGGCCTGGGCAGGTACTATGGTGGAAAGCTGTCATCTGCTAGAGGCCCTGGGAAGAATGCCCTAACCCTATCTTGGGGATTCAGGGTCATGATCAGCCATGGAATCTAAACTGATTTTGAAGGATGGACAGTAGTTTTCCAGGTTGAAATGGCAGGAAGATAGTCATGCTCAAGAAAACAGAGGCCCATCCAGTGACGTGAGTGGCATGGCACTGCAGTGTGAAACTGAGTTCAGACCTAGCTGACCTGCGTGTGTTGGGCATGCCTGGGTGTACTCATCATTTTGCTGGCTGGAGGTGAGAGGGAGGATCATGGTGTGACAAGGCCATACTCTCTCCTTCTAAAATGGAATAAACTAAACTTAAAACAGAGACAAGAAGATGCAAAGATCCTGTGAGATAAACAGAATGGCGTGCACATTGAACTTGGGTGGGCATGAGGTGTGCTCAGGGAAATGCAGTTGGCAAAGAAGGCCAGGGCTTAGACCTGAAAGAATTTCAAGGTTTTGTTTAGGAGCTGACCCTTTATCCTGAAGGCAGGGGCATCTTGGCTGGCTTACCAAAAGATGTCGTGGGACCCGGACTTCAGTTTGTAGCTCTCCTTCTGGCAGCCATGTGGAGTGTGAGATGGGATGGGCAAAGGCTGGATACAACAAGAACCGTAAGAAGGACACTCCAGGAGCCCAAGTGCTGGACAATGGGCAGTATGGAGTGGTCAAGCAAGTGGAGAGTGTTCAAGAGACATGAGAGAGTCACTTTCAGTGAGCCCTGGGGGACTGACCCAATGGGAGGTAAGAGAGACACAGTGGTTGAAGATGCTTCCTAGTCTTGAACGGCTGAAATGGTGTTGGTGCTTTTCAGGAGCTGGTGAAGGATGAATGTCCAGCTTACATGCTAAACGAAATACAGTCTCCCTTCACGTGGGCAAGTCTTCCTTCCTCTCTCTTCCTCATCCACTCTGCCCCAAGTTGTGGCTGTCAGTCACTCCGCCAGCGGGGCCCAAGAAGTCATTTGCACACTCCTTGGTAATCTGGATCCTATCCACTTCTGCTTTCCCTTCACTTTGAGAATAAATGAAAAAATCTACTCCTCCGGATGCCAGATTTGTGTTCCTGTGTTAGGAGATTGTTTTTTCTTTTTTGCATCTGTGTGTACGTTAAACAGCAAGAAGAAAGTCGTGAAACTCAAGGAGTTTCCCCAAAAGTAAATCAATTTGCGGTTGAATGTGCTGTGGAATTTGTTTGCAAACCTACGAGAGCGAAGCGAGCTTAAAAAAGATGCAGTTGGATGAGACTGCAAAGTTTTGGAAAGTTCTTTGAACACATGTAAACATGATATGTGTAAGCAAATGTTTAACTTGCCTTTTTTACTTCTACAAATTATATTATGAAATCAGACGTCTGTGACTCCTTAAGAATGTCAAATCAGTGTATTCCTTCAAAACAGATAATTGCCTGGTGCTGCTCAGCTTCCAGGCTCCGGGGCTTAGGAAGGCTGGGTTTCCAGCCTGACAATGAATAGAAGCTGGTTTGAGAACTTGATTTGCACAGTGCAGGTGGCAGGGCAGGGGTGACCCTTGGGCTCTCAGCAAGATAGGCCTATGGGACACAGGCAACCTATCCTCTGGAGGAAGGATACTGAGCCTAATGTACTTACTCTTCTGAGGAGCCAGCACCATGCAATAATTTCATTCTCTGTCCTGCCCTTTGATGAGAGAGACCAGCACTTTAATCCCTCCTAGCGAAGGATGGTGCGAAATACATTAGATCTGATAGTTCTATCAGCCCTGCTTTAATACCCAGCTTTCTGAGATCCAGGGTTGAAGCATCTAGAATTAAACTGCCCTTCTGGCACCAAAAAAGATGGAATTGGCCAGATTCGTATTTATGAGCACTGCTAACATGTGGGGGGCATCTGATGCAATGACTCTCCTATCATCTCTGGTAGGGCACATCACTGTGGTTTGGAGGCAAAGATGGAGAAGATATACTGTATGTGTAATACTGCACACTCACACATTTAATTAGGCTCTTATTACTAGACGCTTGTGATAGCACTGCAGCCAGACCTGGAGAGATATCCTCTGGAACCATTGCAGGGTTTTTCAAAGAACACTCAATCCCTCTGAAACCAGCCGAACACTGCCTGGCCTCTCTACTGCACCCCAAGGGTGTCTCCGCAGCCCTCTAGGCCTGGGCCTGACTACCATTAATGTTAATAGCAACACATGCTCATTTCCAGGGGAGGAGGGTTGCATGGTGCTTCTTACGCTGACTCCTTGGGTGCAGAACAATGTCCACGGGCACATTATAATGCGTATGCTACAGCTCCGAAGCTCAATTAAATCAAAGGGGAATTGTTATCTTGCATTATCCATAGCAGATGTATGTATGATAGATTATTGGGGAAGCAATTTGCAGTGTCGTGTATTATTTATTCCCAATTTATTAGCTGTTTGTTGTTGCTTTGGAAAGGTTGTTTTACATTGAAAGAAAACTTACATTAAAAATCATATGTCTGTTCTTGATTCAGAAATTGAATGGCAGCTGTCATTTTCCAAACTTCTGCGTGGGGTTTTACAGGATCTTTGGAACTGGAATAAATATGACAGTCACCAAGTAGGTGTCTTCTGGGTGAGAAATTTTACTCTTTCACTAAATAGGGATAAAAGGACAGTTGAATACATGCTGGCGACTGGAGTCTAGGAAGACCCAGGCTCTGTCCTCAGGGAGTTTTCCCTCATTATCTGAATTCTTTCTCTCTCTCTTTGTATATGTATCTTTATCTCTCTTTCTCTCCTATGCTCTCTCTCTGTCTGTATGTATATCTTCTCTCTCTCTCCACCTCCCTCTCTTAAATAAACAAACAGAGAATCAGTGAGGAATTCATGAGCATTCTTGGCTTATGTATGAGACTCTTCTGAGATCTCAAGAGAAGAAATGACTCTACCAAGGTCATCAAGCTAACACATAGAAGAAAGAGAACAAAAGTCAGAATTCTATAAGTGCAAATATGTGACCTTTGTACATGACCACCCTAGGGAGCAAAATGTAAGTAAACCAACACTATAGCAAGCTAACCTCCATAGTTCCCTGAGGTCAACCAACCCTGTGTTCAGGAAATGCTGGTCATAACCAAACATCCCCTGTATGCAGTCCACCCCCTCTTTAATCAAAGGAAGGAGATTAAATGATACTGGAATTGGTGTAGCATTGAAGGTATTAGCTACCTTTCTCTCTTGAGAAGGTCTGTTACAGTTCCAAGACTCCAAAGGGATATTTATGTATAATGACTACTTTTCCAGTTTAAAACTAAAACTGGCTGGATCCTTAGCCTAATGGTTTGAGGGGTTCTCACACAAGGCACTTGCACATGCATGTCCCTAATTCAAACAGAATAGGGAAGTGGAAGCGAAGTGATTGTGGCATGACCATACCCCATTGGGATGCTTTCTCTCTTTCCTTCTATCCCTCTCTCTCCCTGTCTCTCCATCTCTCTTTCTGGTGAGCACACATATTCTCTGACAATAAAAAAAAAGAAAAGACATGGAAGAGAAAGGATTGTGGCATCACTATACCCCTTTGGAGGGAGTACCTTCTTCCTCTCGCTGTCTCTGTTTCTGGCAAGTGCACAAGCCCTCTGGAAATTAAAAAAATAAAAAGAGTACACATGTAACGGGGATGTGATAAATAGGCATTGTAGATATACAGACATAGGCTAGAATCTCAAAGGCTGAGAACGAACAGCATTGGAGGTGCAATGAGATCAGCTGAGAGGAAGCCTTTCCAACTGGTGGAGCAGGCATCAGCATTCCTGTTTGTCAGAGGTAGGTGTACACTGTCCATGACACAGAAGATGGCCCCATTTGTTTTTTCATTTACTCTCCATCAGAACCTTGCTAGAAAGGTGCTCATCCTCTAACTTTGGGGTATAGTAGTGAAGAGTCCAGAAGTGATTTACTGAAGCTGGAAAGAACATACCTGGGGGACCAGCAGTTAGGGTAATGGCTATGTCGCTGAACTCCCATGTAGTCACCCAGGGTTCGAGTCCCAGACCCGGTGGCTTAAACTCACGCCGGGCACGTATGCATGCGTGCTCAAGATCCCGAGAGGAGAATAGAGGAGAAGGGATTGCAACATGGCCATCCTAGTGGGGGGTGATTTCTCGCTTTCTGTCTCTCTGTCTCTCTCTGTCTTTCTGGCAAGCGCACGTGCCCTAAGCAAAAGCCTCTTAAAAAAATGGGGCCGGCAGGTGGCGTGGTGGTTAAGGACGCTGGACTCCCACATGGTCAACCACGGTTCAAGTCCTGGACCTGGAGGCTTGCTCTCTCACTTTCCTCTCTCTCTTTCTCTCGCTCTGTCCCTCTCTGTAAAGTTAAAAAGAAAGAAAGAAAGAAAGAAATGAATGAATAAGTAAAATTAAATAAAATAGTTCTTAAAAAAAAAGAAAAAGAAAAGAACATACCTGGGAAATCCACCCAGGCCTCTGGTCCCATGTTCCATGCTCTGTCCCTCCACTCTTGCATGGTCTCTTGCAGTGTTGTGCTACCGTTGACAAGTCCTGGCTTGTGAGAACCAAGTGCAGGTGTCTCTTCCCAATTCAAAATTTAGGGACATCATGCTGGGAGCATGAAATTGGCTATCACAGAAGCCTATACCTTGGAGAAAGAGCCAAATGCTACCCTGGAGGCTGTTTCTCCCCTGAGAGTTGGTTGTTAAATGTTACTGGTACAGCACCATCCCTCTGCTTCCAGTCTTCCTGTGTTCTCAAGTTAGAATAGTATTTTAGGGATTCCTTGTTGTAGTTTGACTTTTAAAGGGAGGTGCTCCTGACCCTTTTGGCAAGTTGGAGCAGGCACTGCCAAGTAAATAGGCTTAAGTTTTTTGAATGAATTATTTCCCAAGGGCACTTAAAAATGATGGGCCTCTTCAGCAAGTCCTAACTGTGGACTCCTAGGCAGCAACACCTGGTCTTTTATCAGCACAGGTTGTTCTTAAAATTCTGGGAACCAAAGAGTGCTTGGGCTGGGTTAACAAGGGTCACTGCCAAGAGAAGTCCGTGGTAGGAGTGCTCAGGAATGCGTTTCTTTTTGGTAATAGGCTACATTCTCCAGAGCAGAGAAAGACAGGGACAGATGACATTTTACAGGCACTTCGGTTGAGAGCAGAAAAGCCTTTGGGCCTGAAGTCAAAGAACAAGAAAATGTGAAAATGGAAAAGGATAAATTGTCGCTCATAGCAGATTCATAGTGTGTGTATATGTATATGTATGTATTTTGTTGTAGAGCACATGTGCTCACCAAGGATGTGTGTATATGGGTGGGGGAGGAGTGAGAAAGCACCCCACCCCCAGGGGTGATGACGTTGCTTTAATCCCTTCTCCTCCATACTCCTCTCAGGACTTTGGGCATGCATGCTCACGTGTCCAGCATGTCTTCCAAATGGCCAGAGCTGGGGCTCAAACCATGCCGTCAGCTATGTGTAACCCACTCGCCTTAGCCTTCACGTCACCTGCTGACCTCATACAGAATATTTTGTAGTCATCAAAATAATTAGCAGTGGCTCCAGGGTTGTAAGAATAAGGTTATCTTTTGTCATCTATTTCAGATCTATAGTCCTTCGGTCAATGAAAGAACATCAAATGTGAGCCTGGAACAGAAATACACATTTTAAAAAACACACATATAGCACATACTTATATTAAGAAGAAACAACAATAAAAACAAGCAAATAAACAAGCCCCAATCATTTGGGTTTGAGTGTTTGGGGGTGAACCAAAGGCTTTAGCTAGCTTGCATTGCTCTTCTCACAGGAATCACAAATTAAGTTAGAGCTTGTCAATCTTTTTCAACACAGAACCCCTTCTATGAACACACACACAGACACACACACACACACACACACTTCCTCTAAATGACAGGATAACTACATTTTCTGAACCAAAAGCAAAAGTCTGGATATGTGATACAAAGCAAAATAATTCTTAGAGTGTTTCCATGTCAAGAGGCACTGTAGAGGAGGTAATTTCTATTCATTGTTAGTGGAACTGAATCATCATTTTTGCATAATTAATACAATGGGATGGAAATTTTAACATCCAACTCTTCTGGAAACAAATAACCAAGCAAAACAATTGGGACAGATGGTCTCTACACTGAGAGTACACAGTCCTAGGACTCTTGTGTTGGTCTGAATGTTTATTCCACTCTCAACACCCAGCTCCATTCGTATGTTCAAATTTGAATCTCCAAGGTGATGATATTAGAAGACGGGAGTCTTCAAGGGGTAATTAAATCATGAGATTAGTGCCCTTATAAAAGATACCCAAGAGCTGCCTTATTCTTCCACAACGTGAGAACACAGCAACAGAGTGGTATTTATCAACCAGAGAACCAGTCCTAGGCCAATGCTGAATCCTCTCGCACCTTGATAATGGACTTCCCAGCCTCTGGAAGTATAAAATACAAGTTTAGGTCCCCCAATTTATGATAAGTTGTTACAGAAGCCTGGATGGATGAGGACACTCGTATATGTGCTAGAGAAACAGAATCATGTCAAGCCATCTTCCTCTTTTCTTCCTCTTCCTCCTCCCTTTCTTTCTCTTCCTTTTGTCTTCCTCCTCCTCTGTATCTTTCTTCTTTGGCTTCCTCTTCTTTTTCTTTCCCTCTTCCTCCTCCTTACTTATTCATTCATTTTAATTTACACTTAATGACATTTATCTTTACAGTGTACAATATTGCTTTTTCCAGCACACCTTTTTCTTTTTTTTTTTTTGAGAGATTTTCACTGTAGGGCGCGTGCGCTCGCCAGACAGACAGACAGAGACATAGAGACAGAAAGCGAGAAATCACCCCCCAGGGGGGATGGTCACGCTGCAATCCCTTCTCCTCCATTCTCCTCTTGGGATCTTGGGCACGCACGCACACGCGCCCGGCGTGAGTTTTTTTAAGCCATCGGGTCTGGGACACGAACCACGGTCAACTACGTGGGAGTCCAGCGACATAGCCATTACGCTAACTGGTGGGCAGGCACGCACACGCGCCCGGCGTGAGTTTTTTTAAGCCATCGGGTCTGGGACACGAACCACGGTCAACTACGTGGGAGTCCAGCGACATAGCCATTACGCTAACTGCTGGTTCCCCCAGCACACCTTTTTTATTTTTAATAATAACAAAAAGAATTATAACTTTACCTTCACAATCTTATCAAGAGGCATTTCTTCATATAGATACCAGTAGATGGTATTTTTTTCTGTAGCCAGTAGCCACAACTCACAGATCTCCCAGAGTTCCTTCTGAATAACTAGTAAAAAGAAAGAGGCCACTTCCACACATACTACCAAACCTGAAAGAGAGTGCACTTCCAGAAAGTCATTACAGTCTTTGAAACCAGGAAGGAGAACTTACTTCGACTCTGAGAAAAAGTGTCCCATTAACTCCCTGCCATAACCTTCTCTTGAGTCCTTACAACCAGTCCTCAGAACCTGTGCTCACACACACCTCTGAACACACAGCCTGTGTGCCCAAGCACATTAATGGCTGCAACGGAGAATTAACACTGCAGATAAAGCTCAGACATTCCCAGTGCAGTTAAGAAAAGAACTCTGTGGTTTAGCTCTGCCGAGGCGATATTGCTCAACCGTTAATGTAATCACATTACAAGTGCTTATATTAAAATCATATGCAAGACAAAAATCAGTCTGAACAGCAGCAACTAGGAAAAGACAAAGAAGGATCTGTGAGTTGTCACAGCCCGTAAAGAAATTTCAAGAGGAAAGAGTACCAACACAAACTCTCACACAGACATATGCAGAGAGCACTGATGAAGCACATGAGGGCATCTGCAAACACAAAAGTGGATTTCTAGAAAACCTGTTCTTTCTGTGTGTACCTTCTGAAGAACATCGGGCTTCTTGGTCCCAAAAGGAGCCATGCCTAACAGTGATGGTCATTCAGACCTCATCTAGACCCAGGACAAAGCCAAGTTCAGTTAATAAATTAAATATTGTGCATTTATATTAGCTGGGGTTTTGCTAGACAAGGCCTGGCAGGTAGCCACCTGAAAGCTAGTGGCTTTCCTGGTGTGGTCCTGGTTTTTGTTGGCAGCTGAACTCTGCTATTTTATATGCCTCTGTGGTAGGAATTAAAGCTATCACAACTCTAAGACTTCTTACAGAACTAGACATGTGGACAAAGTCGACCTCCTGCAGTGACCTCCTTCAGCTTCCTCCATGTGAAGCAAAATCAGACTTCTTAGCGTATATGATCTAGTTTTAAATGTCCAGTACCTGGATTCTACTTCCAACACACTATCATGGCACCAGGACATCAAATGCAAGGTTTTCCCAGGAGGACTTTATGCAAACCTGAAATCCTGCCTGGATTTTCCATTTCCCCTGAAGGAAAGAGCCAAGAGAGGATCTGGAGCAAATCTTGGTTTGGGAGCAAGTTAAACTTCAGAGGCATCAAACAAGGAAAGTCTCAAGGTTTCAAGGTGACAGGCTCAAGACTTGCATCTGAGACACAAACTGGGAACCACAGTGGAAGTACAAGAAGTGGTGGAACAGCCACCTGTGGCCTCTTTGTCTTGTTTTTTTCATTTGGGGACAGTGAACTTCATTGTTCTGACTTACTCATCTGTGGCTGACTCCAATTTACTTCCTCCAACTTGACTTTCAAGAGGCAGACCCACTGTAGAACAAACCACCAAGGAATGTCTTTATTCCTGTAGCAAACGGTCAACCTCTGAAGGAGGAGTATAGTCCCAATGCTAATTAAAGCCTGAAAGTGTTTTTTCAACATAGCAAATATGGAAAGAAATATTTCTACTATGAGAAATGCCTTCTTTTTTTGATGGAAGAAAAAGGAAAGTGTTTTTTTCTTAACCACCATGGGCTGGTTCAACCACTTGAGAATTTTCTTTCTTTTTTCAATTCATTAGTCTAAAGATTTCCAGTAGGTAGCTAGAAGAAACATCCAGGTTTTATCTTCATACTTGATACAAATTACTATTATTTTGTTTAAAGAATGTTTATAATAGACCAATTAGCATGGTTGATGTTATTGGCTTCATCACTCTGGGCAATGTAGGTTTAGAAGTAGTTTAACTAATGAGTTTAGCTACTACCAAGTCAGCAAAAGCAGATCTGTTTTCCGTGTGGCTGTATATTGGAGTGGGGAGGGTGAACGCTACATTTGTGACTATTGTCTGGATTTTATTTTTTTTCTATTATACATTTAAAAATGTAGTGATTTCCTTTTCAATGATACAACTTTAGGGAAGACCAAAGCTTTGACAAACTTGAAATTAGTGATGGGAATTCCCAGTATTTATATGTGTTAACATGAATATAAATGAGGACTCAGATTAGCTAGGCAATGGCAGCTCTCATTTCTGTTTTGTTTGTTTTTATTTGGCTTTGTTTTTATTCTTGCCTTTCTTCTTGCCTCTTCTTTATTTTTTCTATAAATCCTTTAAATGTCTTCTAAGTGCCAAGGTCTGTTGAAAGTGGCAACCATGGATGTATTAAATGAATGGAATTACATGACTTTTTCCTCCCTTCTTCTTCCTTTCCTTTCTCTTCCTTTTCTTTCCCTCCTCCTCTTTCTGTTTTATTTTATGCTAATGACAACAACAATAATAAACACAGTCCTTCAACATGAAATAGGAGACAGTCAATAAAAGTGACAATTAAGAAAGAATATGTCCATGGAAGAGTGCAAGGAGAGCCTCCAATTCATCTTGGATGGTGTCGAGGGATGGAAAGGGAAGGACCACAGAGGTCTTCCTGTTGGAACTGAAATTCTTCCTAAGTAAAGAAAGATCAGTTGATGATACCCAAGTGGTCTGCGAGTGAGGGTGACTCAGGTGCTCTGACAGCTCTAGCATAAGCAGAGGTTGTGCTGGGTCCTTGAATCTGCAAACACTGTGAAGAGATTTGCAGTGTGTGGGAAAGGAGGGAAAGGAGATGAGCATGGGCCAGAAACAAAAACAAAGAGTCTGAAATGCTCTCTCAGGCCTTAAGGGAGAAAGAGAAAGAATAGTGAATAACCCAGCACACGCCTTCCAGGTTGTCTGGGTTTGCATTCCAATTCTATGGTTGATGAGTGGTGTGATCTTAATCAAGCCACATAACCGCTACACGTGAGTGAAGATATTTCCAGCTGTAAAATTGTAAAATGGTGTAAGATGAAAAATATGGCTTCCAGCTCCAGGTGTTGATGTCATCAAACAACATATCCTCAGTCTATTTGCAGTAGTATCCAGAGCAGAGCAGAGGGCAGGGCATGAGCAAAGGAAGTCAGCCAGACCTTCTGGCACCTGCATGACTCTGGAGCCCTGGGAAGGTGACCTCACCTTGAGAACCTTGACCTCTTTTTCTGATTGGGGTGATAAGAGTCCTTGCAGGTGGATGAAAGTAAGAGAAAATGCAGGATACTAGTGTGGATACTACTATACATTAGAGTCTTAACACCTCAGTCTCCTTCTCAAAGCAGGAAATTGGTGGCAAAAATAAATAAATAAGTATAAATACAGGTATATATGTGTGTATGTGTGTTTGTATAGGTATCTGTGTTCACACACACACTCATAGTTTTCTTGGAGTCTTAAGAATGTTTGGTACCTGTGGAACATGATACGTGACCCAGAGTGAGGTGCTGGGAATAGAGGTTTCTCTTAGAAATAGTCAAATAAACAAATGAACAAAACCCCCCTACGATTATGTGTCTTAGTATAAACCTAGTGACCCTCTTTAGCAAGAACCCCCTTAACCAAAAGTCTTTTGTGGTAACCTACCATTCACAGAAATGTCTGTTTGGCTTTTCTTAAAATATTGATCTTTCTGCCACACCACTCCCTGCTGCAACTTACTTACCCCAAGGGATTAATTTTCATGCAATCACATTCACCAAATGATTTTTCTGAAATGTAGCCATTACTTTATTATTCTCCTAATAATAATACCATTCATGGTTCTCTTTGACTCCAGATTATGACTGATCTTTCAGTGTGGCATTATAGCACCCACCCCCGCCCCCACCACCACGTCCTGGTTCCACCATGAGTCCTGGTCTCCCCCTTGTACATACTGTCCTGGCCACACATTCTTCTTTTCCACTTACGGTCACTTAGCGAAACCCTTCTCCTATGTTCTCTTTTTCTTTTTTTTCCCCAGCTGTCCATTGTTGTTAGATGTTCTTCTTTCATTTATTCATCTGGGAAGCTTTTATTCAGCCTTCAAAACCTAGCCCAGAAATTATACACTACAGAACGCCACCCCAACTCTTATGAAGAACTATAATTACCTTTCCTTTTTTACAGCAATTGACTTTATTTACAGTTTTACTAATGAACTTATTAAATGATGCTGTCATTCTGAATATAGCTTCCTCACTAGAGGCTAAAAAACACAATCTAAACATCTTGGACTCAGAGAAATCAGACCCAGTTGAAATGGGGACAAGGCAGTAGAGAGCAGGTCAGGTGACTAGGTGGCCTACTGCCATGCAGGACATTGGCTCCATCCGCCTTCTGCTCCTTGACTCCCAGCACAATGGCAATAGGACATGATCCCTGGCATCCTCTAAGAAAAACCTGACTGGACTAAGAGGGAAAACCCCAGCTATTGATGCTGAGCACTTTCTATTTAGACAAGGTGTGGCTCAACAGTGGGAAAGTTCCAACCAAGCACACGACCTTCTTATCTTGAAGTTCACTCACTGTCAACATGAAACCGACAATCAAATATCTCCAGACATTTGGTGAAATTTTCTAACATAAAACACCAAAACAAAGAAATGCAGACAAAACGAAGGAAAATAGAAACCGCACTGTACAGAAGAACACCGCAAATGGTTTTTAATCACTATACTTAGAAAAATAAGAAAAAACTACTACATCCAAGAAAAAGTAGAATGCAATAAAATAATATTCAGAGGAGAAGAGAAAATTTGGGTTTAAAAAAGTATGATAGCAGAAAAAATTTGATTATAGGATTAAAAGATGAGGTCAGAAAAACTTCCTTTGAAAATAAACAAATAATCTAATATACAAAAAATGAAGTAATAAAGATAAAATGATAAAATGATCTAAGAAACCAAGTATTTGGCCCATATGAGTTCCAGAACAAGAAAACTAAGAAAATGGGAGGAAAACAATGTCAAGATACAATACAAGAAAATTTCTTGGATTGAAACATGTCTTTTGCATTTGAAAGCTACTCCATTTCTGCAAAGTGGTACACATAGTTACTGTAAAACCATCCACATTGAGGCAGAGCATGTGGAAATGAAGAAAAAGGTCAGCATCCTATACATCTAAAGAAGAAAGACAAAAAAATTCAAATGGCAGAACAACTGTAAGGTGCTGAATTTCTCAATACAAATACTGAAGTTGGAACACAGACAAGTAATGGGACCAGCAGTTAGCATAATGGCTATGTCGTTGGACTCCCATGTAGTCACTGGCGGCTTGAGTCCCAGACCCGGTGGCTTAAAACTCATGCCGGGTGCATGTGCGTGTGTGCCCAAGATCCCGAGAGAATGGAAGAGAAGGGATTGCAGCGTGACCATCCCCCCCAGGGGGTGATTTCTCGCTTTCTGTTTCTCTGTCTCTGGCAAGCGCACGTGCCCTATAGCAAAAACCTCTCCCCCCAAAAAATAACAGACAAGTAATGCCTTTTTCACTGCAAGAGAAAATTACTTTCAACCTAAAATTATACACCACTAATTAAATGTAAAGATAAAGATATCTTTTAAAATGTGAAAAATCAAAATCAGTATTTCACATAGACTGACTTCTTTAGAAGATTCTAGAATATGTTTTTTGATATAATAAAGCAATAAAGCATTAATAAAGAAAACAGAATTAATGATAGGGAAATTCAGCCAAGAAGAGGGGGCAAAGAGAAATCCCTAAATGAAGAAAGTTCTCACCATTAATTTGAGCAGTCAGCCTAGAAAACAGCTAGCCTAATTGGAACAAGACAGGAATGGGCGAGGGAAAAGGATAAAAGGACACTAGTACATTCCTAGTGTTGGGCTGTGCTGTGAGTTATCTTACAACTACCTTCACTTAGGTACAGGCTCGAAGGAGGGCTGGCTCCATGGTGCAAGGATTATGAGCTACTCAAGAAAATCTGGATCCACATGGTGAGCATGTTTCCAGCCCTCAGCCAGGTCACCTTGCAACATGCCAGGCAAGTGTCCAATGCCTAGTGGGCTGGAGGACTGGAGGAAGGAGACTGTGGCATGATCAGAGCCTGTGAGGATGCTCTCTCTATCCCTCTCTTTCTCTCTATCACTTTCACATGTGTGCACATGTTCAATCAGGAATAAAGAAAAGACCGGCCGTAGAAAATTAAACCTAATAATAATTACAGTTTTTCCCTCTCAGGGAAGTAGCTTTACCATCAGGAGTATGTAGCTGCAGTGTATTATGACACTCAGTGCACTAGGTGGCTCAATATTTAACTTATCAAAACATTTATGGCTTATCAAAAGATTATATTAAAATTACATGGGAGCCAGCTGGTGGCATGGTGGTTAAAGTGACTAGATCTCACATGGCTAACTGTGCTATTTACGTCTCAGATCTGGCAGCCACAAACATGAGCCAGATGCATGTGTGTGTATGCCTAAAATCCTGAAAGAGAGAGAAATAAGGGGTTGGAACATGAGGTGCTTTCTCACTTTCCCCCCTTTCTCTGTCTGCACATGCCCTATAGCAAAAACCTCTCGAAAAGAAAGGTAAATGGGATGGTGGTGTGTGAGGGAGAGAGTGCTTGCATCACCTAACTCAGCATCTTCTATAGCAGGAACTAAATAACAATTAAAAGAAAAACAAATACATTGTATTATTGTCAGGATATTATTTAGAAAATTAAAATATCATGAAAATAGTTAATACCCTAGCCTATGGAAAGCAAAAACTATGGAGAATAGATTGAGTACAGAAGAAACTCTGTTTGTTATCATTCTGTAGTATCATTTGATTTGGAGGGGGGGGGGTCTTTTAAAGA
>NW_006160193.1:1750220-1773216 GCF_000334495.1 Tupaia belangeri chinensis | reverse complement strand
GAGAGAGAGAGAGAGAGAGAGGGAGAGAGAGGAGAGAGAGAGACAGCAGTAACTCCCATTTTAGACCAGTGTGGGAAGGTTTTGGGTTTGTCTTCTGAGGTCTCCCTTTACATGCTGGGTGCATGTGCACATATGACCATGATCTAGGTTGTCTGCAGCTGGGGATGGGTAATGACATGGGGACCCTGCTGGGGGAGAGTGTGTGTGTTTCTCCTGCTCATGCAAAAATTTGTTTTGTAAAAAAATAGGACCACAATCTAAAGAAAAATAGAAAAATAATAAAAATAATATCATTTATTAAGCATCTACTAGGGTCCCATGGCATCAGTTAGAAAATAGATAATCTTGAGCAGCCCTCAAACCAAACAGAAGTTAAATGTTGTTGTCCTCCAATTAATATGAGAAGGTTGCTGAAGACCATGCAACTAGTGAGTAGCTATAGCAGGATTTGAACTCAGGTCTGTTTGACTGAGTGTTCCATGTACGTTCCCTTATTTCACACTGTTTTTGAGACCCAGTTCTGGCTATACTGGGTAATATAGGAGAGGCAGATGTTTTCTGGTACAAACTATGAGGAATGGACTCATGTCTTTTTCCCAGAATGACCTTGATTCAAGACTCTCATCAAAGTTCCTGTCAGTGTCAAAGTCCTGGTGGGCTGCACACTGTGTGGTATTAGATGTCCATGGCTAGGGGTGGGGGGATGCTACTACTCTTTTATGTGTGTGTTGGTTTGTTTGTAAGAGAAGCCTTAGGACGACTATTTACATTAGTTTTTTATCATCATTGTAACAAATTCCCACCAATTTGGTGGTTTAAGCAGCACAAATTTGTCATCTTATAGTTCTGTAGGGCAGATATCTAATGTGGGTCTCACTGGGCTACAATCAAGATGTCAACAGGGCTGCATTCTTTTCTGGAAGGTGTAGATAAAAAACAAACAAACAAATTTCTTTTTCTTTTTCAGTTTATGGAGGCCTCCTGCATTCCTTGGCTCAGGGGCTGTTCTCCTTTCCTCAAACTCAGTGACATTGCTTCTCTCTGACACTTCTTTTATGGTCACCTCTTCCCTTGACTCTAAGTTCAGCTGGGAAACTGCCACCAATTTTAAGAAACTTTGTGACTATCAGTCCTTCATTTGAGGTATAGTTTGCAAATATATTCTCCCATTCCAAAGGTTTTTTATTCACTCTAATTATTGTTTCTTTTGCTCATCAGAAGCTTTATTACCTGATATTATCTCTCTTGTCTATTTTGGGGAGTATTATCTGTGCTTAGGGATTTTATTTAAGAAGTCTTTGCCTGCTTCAGAGTCTAACAGAGTTCCCCCTGTGCTTTTACAGTTTGAGGCCTTAGATTTAGATCTTTGATCCATTTTGAGTTCGTTTTTCTTAATGGGGAGAGATTGGGGTCCCATTTACAGGGAACGGAAGTGACTTACCCGAAAAAACAAAACAAAAAAATCAGTTCAATCAAGAGATGGACAAATGAGCTGAACGGACAACTCTGTAAGAAAGACATATAAACAACCAAAACGCATAAGAAAAAATACTCAGCATTCATTATCATAAGGGAAATGCAAACCAAAACCACAGTGAGATACCAACTAACCCTAGTCAGAATGTCTAATATTAAAAAAATTTAAAATGGATACCAGCAGATGGCATGATGGTTATGTCACTGGACTCCCATGTAGTCGACTGTGGTTTGAGTCCAAGACCTGGTGACTTAAAACTCACACCAGGCACGCATGTGCATATGCCCAAGATCCCCAGAGGAAAATGGAGGAAAAGGGATTGCGGCATGGCCATCTTCCCTGGGGAGGGGGGATTTCTCACTTTCTGTTTCTCTTTGTCTCTCTGGCCAGTGCACAAACCCTATAGCAAAAAATTTCACCAGAAAAAAAATGATAAGTACAGTGAAGCTATTGAGAAAAGGGAACTCTCCTATTCTGTTGGTGGGAATGTAAATTAGTACAGCCTCTATGGAGAACAATATGGAGGCTCCTCAAAACCTACAAATAGATTAGTCATATGATCCAGCAATTCCACTCCTGGATATCTACCCAAAGGATAGGAATACACTCATCAAGAAAAACACTTGCATGTCCATGTTTATTGCAGCATTATTCACAATTGCTAAGACATGGAACCAACCCAAATGTCCATGAACAGATGAATGGATTGAAAAAGTATGGCAAATATACACTATGGAATATTACTCAGCCATAAAAAAAACATGAGACTGAAGATACACTGCTAAGCAAAGCAAGCCAGATTACATATGCCCTGCTTAATATATACTGAACGTCCACACTCTCTGGAAGAAGCTGCAAGGCTGGAAGATATTAAAGCATGGAGAACTGCAGAGACCACAGTCAATGTGGGAGAATGGAAGAAAGTGGAGGAGGATAAGAGGAAGAAAATCCACGGGAAAAAGAAGCAAAACTTTTAAGGGACTCAAAAATAAAAAACTATCTGTTGTTGACAACGTGTAAAATAACAAGACTGATACGCAGTGTATTCACTCTGAGTAAATTCATTTTACAGGTTATAATGATAGATAGTGGTTTAGTGTATAAAAGATAAATTACAAATAAAGATTATAAATAAATAAAAATTTAAAAAATAAAGATAATCTGCAACTTTATTATCTGCCCACCCAGAGAAGCCAGGATAATCTCCCCATCTTGAGGTTCTTCACCTAGTAACACCCACAAAGTCCCTTTATCCACATAAGGTAATATCCTCACAGGTTCTGGGGACTGAATGGGGGACATCTTTAGGGGACTCTGATTCTACCCCTTGAAGCATCTCATCACATGGACTCAGTGGCTGTCCCCGATGGCTGCTACTACGCCGACCAGCACCTCCCTGGTCTCCTCCTTGTGCAGCTAGACAGAAGGCACAGTGAGCCGCATCTTGTTCCTTTGCACAAAAAGCTGCTTTGTGATGACTCAAATGCAGGATAAAAACCACACACTCAGAGCTAACGCTTTACCCACCGCCTGGTTCAAGGATGGCCCTATTATTTCTATCCCATTCAAATTTGTGCATTTGAAAGATCTCTCCATTTTCAGAGTCTTCATTGCCAGGCAATGCGTGTCCTCAAGTACAGGAGAATTCACTTCTGCCAGGTCTGTCCTCTGTGTGCAGTCCAGAGTGCCTAATGTGGTAGGGCTGACACAATGAACTCCAAGGACAACTGCTCGAAATGGCCCCGCTGACTGGGCACAGCTCTGGACGAGGGAATGGTGCCATAGCATGTTTATTTGTGTAGGTTTATACCCGAGTCCTGTAAAAAGAGAAAGGCTAAAGGCTGCTCGACAGGACTTGGGCCCAAAGGCAGGCAAAGCTGGGTGCGAGTTTTGTGGTACTGAGTCACTCAGAGCCTCAGTTCCCACTCTTGACAAGGAGGAAACTGGGTCCCAGTAAGTTGGGAGAATAAGAGGTCACACTTTATGACTTATAGCACCATATGTTACCTGCAAGAAAATCAGGAAATGGTGATTTCTTTTTTTTTTTTAATTTGGTCTGGTTTGTGCAATCATTTGCTCCTAATACGTCTAAAATAAGGAGGCAGCCATGGCTAATTGTTACAAAGCTACAAACTAAAGCCTGCTCTAAGAGGGTTGGGATTTATCAGGGGCCACAGGCAGACAGAGGTAAGGCCCAGGAAACTTTTTACTAAGAAGGCAGCCTTTGGTTTTGGGGATAATTGCAAAGAGAGGAAAAGGAGGAAAGGGCTTTTTCGTAGTGGGCAAGTCCGTGGGAAGAATTGGGAGAAGAGAAGGGCCTGGTGTGTAGATAGAAAGTGAAGGAGACACACAGCCACTTCTCCTGGTTTCCCTAGAAGAACCAAAAGGCTCCCAGGCCAGCTCCCACCACCACAAACCCACCCGTTGGTTGAATGTTCTGAGTTTTAAATCAGGTGAGCTATCCTACAGTTTTGCTCTGAAAGAAGACACTCTGATCTCAAGCAAGAGAAAGCATCCTGCCATTTTACAGTTGTGCTGTGTCTCTAACATGGACTGAGTGCCGGTGCATCACTCCTTTCTACAAAGAGCCACCACCCTTCTGAGTGTTGGACATCATCACTCACGTTGCATGGCAAAGCTTGGGTTCACAGGGCTAAGTGACTGAAATAAGGCCATAGCTCGAGGTACATTGTTTTTCACCCAGGTCAGTTCAAACCCCAGTTCTGCATACCCTTCAGCTGTGCCAGATATGTTTCCTCCCTTGGATCTCCCTCTCCCATGGGCCCTCTAGGCCCATCTGGTTCCAGGAGCACATATTCCCCTGTGGTTTCATTTTGCTTATTCTAAACCAATTGCAAACCATCAAAGACACCAGTTCTAACCTCTTTTTCAGGCAAAGGAGTTGGGATATTTGTAAAACTGGCGGTAATTGGACTCACTGGCTTGAGTTCTTCTGGCTGACGCTCACTCTCCCTAAGCCAGCCTCACCCTTTCTCTCCGTGTCATCTCTACTCCTTGCAGTCCTAGTCCCACAGGACCACTCCCCATCTCTAGATCCCCTCTGTACTCTCCTCCCCATGCCTTCATTGACTTGGAGCTCTTTCTCATAACATCCATCGACTCTTTGTTCCAGTTGCAAATTCAAATTCCTTCTGTTTATTGAAAACTCCCTTTAAATGGCAACTCCTCCAGGAAGTCTTTCTTGTTTTATCCCAATTCAGAAAGAATTCTTCAGAGTCAATCATTGACAAACTATGACCAAACCCAACGTGTAACCTGTTTTTATCAATAAAGTTTTCAGAACACAGCCAGGTCCTTTCTATATTGCTTATAGCTGCTCTTATACTCTGATGGCAAAATCGAATCATTGTGACTGAAACTATGGCCAGCAGGGCAGGATTAAGGAGCCACTTACTAGTGTGTGGCCCTGTACAGAAGAAAATGCCTTACACCTTCCATAAGGCATGGCATGCAGTGATTCTGTGACTTGTGAGCTGTTTCAATGGCATGGTCCAGATGTCACTATTGGTGATAACACTATGTGTGCACATGTCTGTGTGTGTGTGTGTGCGTGTGTGTGTGTGTGCACGTGTGTATTTGCGTGCATGCACCCGATGACACCATAGGCAAGAAGCTTCCAGACTGGGCCATTCTACATGTGACAAGGCTCAGTGTCATTGGTAGCTGTGAAAAGACTGCAGGTTCTGGCATGAGAAAGGTTAGATATGTGTGTGTGTGTGTGTGCGTGTGTGTGTGTGTGCACGTGTGTATTTGCGTGCATGCACCCGATGACACCATAGGCAAGAAGCTTCCAGACTGGGCCATTCTACATGTGACAAGGCTCAGTGTCATTGGTAGCTGTGAAAAGACTGCAGGTTCTGGCATGAGAAAGGCACCTCACCTGTGCACCCTGGGGAACGTTACTCAACCCCTCTGTCCCTTAGCTTTTTTATCTGCACAGTGAGGAGATCGTTACCCCCTATGGAGGGCCACTATGACGGTTAGATGAAACATGTTCTCGGAAGTAGCACAGTGCATGGCACACACAGTAGGTGCTTGAAAGAAAGACATTTGTTCCCTTGTGCTGGTAAAGGAATTCATTCTCCTTTTTCCTGCTTTTCAACCATGGCAAGTCTGCAACGACTGGCTCAGCCTTGAGACCCAGCACCCCTTGACATTGATGTGGAATCCTTGACATTGAACCTGAAACAGGAACGGGGTGGGGGAGGTGGAGCAGGAGCCACCTTGGACTCAGCCCGCCAACTCATTTCACAGAGCGAGCCTCCCGATACCATAGCAGGAGACTTCCCGTCATTAAGAGCCTGGGCTGGGTTCCAGCTGGTGCCCTGGAGAGGAGAGGTTTCTTATCCCATTACCAGCCTCCTAAGCCAGCCCGTCCCCCCCAGGATTAAGATCTTATAAACATCAGCCAGTCCTCAGGGGTGATCCGCCGAGGGCCCCCCATTGATTCCAGATGGAGAAGATACTTGTTTTGAGGAACAAATGTTAACTTTCTCTTTTCAGCAAGGAAAAAAACAACGACAGCACAACCACAAAGAACAACGCAACCCCAAATGCCTCCCGCCAACCAAGTTACTTTCTCGGTCCCAGACTCAGAGAACAAGAAGTTATTTTTAGGGCCCTGGGTTAAGAGCGCAGTGACTCTGTGCTTTGTGTCCTTGGGAGGTCTCCACCAGGCTCAGCGCAGAGACAAGGGGCGGGGCGGGCTCTGGTGGTTTCGCGTGAAAACCTGCCATCACGGAGAGGTGCCAACAAACAACCAAGTGGCAATCTTGATATGGAAGCTGTGCTCTCCAAGAAAGGTTTCAGTTCACTTAATTTTTTCTCCTATGGGCTGTGTGGCAGCTCTCGTATCTGTTTGGGCTTTGGGAAACCCCAGCAGGCACTGAGACAAGGCTGTTCTTTTCACTGAGCGGCAAACAGCTCCTCTGCCGAAGCTCCTAGCATCCTCTGTCTCTAGTAAAACCTCTCCTAGTGCCGAAGCCCTGGCCGCTGTTCACATCAGGCGTCATGGACACAGCCCTCGCCTCCGCCACTTACTCAGATCACTGCTTCTGCAGAGCCTGCTCTGTGGGTCATGGCGTGCTGTTAATGATTTCAAGTCCATTTAACGTGATATTGACTATTTTCTCATCTGTGTACCTAAGGTCACCTGGAACACCTATCTTCAGGGGCGTTTTAGGTGTGAAAGGACCTGGTTTGTGAATCGAGGCAACCAGGGCTTACCTTCCAGTCAAGGACTTCCTAGCTGTGAACTTGACGCATCATTCAACCTCTCTGAGCCACAGTCCCAACAACAGTAAAGTGAAACCATGAACGCCAACCACACGTGGGTGTCACAAGTGTGCGCAAAAGTGATTATGAGGTCTAGAAAGCTTTGCAGGGTGCCCTGGAATTGTTGTCATTGCGAGGGAAAGGAGTTTCCCTCGACCCTTCATCCTCCATGAAAGCCAAATGAAAAGTGTTCTTCAACCTATGTCAAGTTAAAAAAAAGACTCATTGAATTAGAGGGAGATAAAATTGCCAGGAAAACAAACAAACAAACAAAAACACTCTTATTTCTGTAAGAGGCCAAACAAACAAACAAACAAAACAAACACACACCTGTGGGTCACACTGGTTGAAAGTTTTCTATTGGGTTATTGGAAAAGTTGTGACACATTTTTGCATAGAAAAAAATGAAAAACTATGTCATGACTTCTCCGATGACCCAATATATATGAAAACCGTATAGACGCTGACACGCATTGGGATCTCAAGAGGTCCTTCAAGCAAGTGTGTTCTCTGGGGTGATCTGACCACTGCACTTGCTAGTTGGATGTTCTGAGGAACTATCGCTGGTTCATAATAACCTCAGAACAAAGGCTGTGAAATTCTATTAGAAGAAAATAATAGTAATGATAATAAAAATAACAATAGTAACACTATTTTTTAGAGCTTATATTCAATTGGACTCTCAGACCAAAAAGCAAAGCAGAAAATTCCATAGAGGAGGATTGGGTAACAGTTCAATACCAGAGGGTAACTTACAAATGGGAGGAAGGGGCAGGTGGACGGAGAACCCTCACACATGCTCTGTGGTGGGTTTGCTTCACTGCACTCCTCACCATTGCACCCCCCATGGTAAGCTGGAACTTCCAAAGGTGCAGAACAATAGAGACAAACTTGAGGGAGTGAATAGCTGGGGGAAATATGACTGCCCTGTAAACAGGGAACTGAGTTATAGGAGAGGGGGGACACGACTGCTCTGGGGTCAGAAATGGCTAGCCTTTCCATTGTTAAAGAACACTGGCTGATTTTAAAATAAAAAGTGGTAAGTACTGGCAAGACTGAGGTGAAAAGGGGACTCTTCTACACTGTTGGTAGAAATGTAAATTAGGAGCCACAGTCCCAACAACAGTAAAGTGAAACCATGAACGCCAACCACACGTGGGTGTCACAAGTGTGCGCAAAAGTGATTATGAGGTCTAGAAAGCTTTGCAGGGTGCCCTGGAATTGTCATTGCGAGGGAAAGGAGTTTCCCTCGACCCTTCATCCTCCATGAAAGCCAAATGAAAAGTGTTCTTCAACCTATGTCAAGTTAAAAAAAAGACTCATTGAATTAGAGGGAGAAGTAAAATTGCCAGGAAAACAAACAAACAAACAAAAACACTCTTATTTCTGTAAGAGGCCAAACAAACAAACAAACAAAACAAACACACACCTGTGGGTCACACTGGTTGAAAGTTTTCTATTGGGTTATTGGAAAAGTTGTGACACATTTTTGCATAGAAAAAAATGAAAAACTATGTCATGACTTCTCCGATGACCCAATATATATGAAAACCGTATAGACGCTGACACGCATTGGGATCTCAAGAGGTCCTTCAAGCAAGTGTGTTCTCTGGGGTGATCTGACCACTGCACTTGCTAGTTGGATGTTCTGAGGAACTATCGCTGGTTCATAATAACCTCAGAACAAAGGCTGTGAAATTCTATTAGAAGAAAATAATAGTAATGATAATAAAAATAACAATAGTAACACTATTTTTTAGAGCTTATATTCAATTGGACTCTCAGACCAAAAAGCAAAGCAGAAAATTCCATAGAGGAGGATTGGGTAACAGTTCAATACCAGAGGGTAACTTACAAATGGGAGGAAGGGGCAGGTGGACGGAGAACCCTCACACATGCTCTGTGGTGGGTTTGCTTCACTGCACTCCTCACCATTGCACCCCCCATGGTAAGCTGGAACTTCCAAAGGTGCAGAACAATAGAGACAAACTTGAGGGAGTGAATAGCTGGGGGAAATATGACTGCCCTGTAAACAGGGAACTGAGTTATAGGAGAGGGGGGACACGACTGCTCTGGGGTCAGAAATGGCTAGCCTTTCCATTGTTAAAGAACACTGGCTGATTTTAAAATAAAAAGTGGTAAGTACTGGCAAGACTGAGGTGAAAAGGGGACTCTTCTACACTGTTGGTAGAAATGTAAATTAGTAGTCATGATGGTAGAGAACAATACGGAAGTGTCTCAAGGACCTACAAATAGAACTGCCATATGATATAGCAGTTCCACTCCTGGATATCTACTCAAAGGATAGAAATACACTTAGTCAATAAAACACTTGCACATACATGTTTATTGCAGCATTATTTACAATTGCTAAGACATGGGATCGACCCAAATGTTTAAGACCAGATGAATAGATTGAAAAAGTTTAGCACATATACATTTTGGAATACTATTCAGCCATAAAAACAATAATACTCCAGCATTTGATGGAAACTGTATGAATATGGAAGAATTAACGCTGAGCAAAACAAGTCAGAGTATGAACGAGAGGTATTGTATTATCTCCAATTAATATATGCACTCTATGGCAGAAGCTAAAATATTGGATGGTATAAAAGCATAAAGAGCAACTGTGGATACTAAAGACACTGTGGAGGAGGTACAGAGGGAGAAATCAAGAAAAAAAAAAGCAAAACATTTAAGGGACTCAAAAATGGAAAATTCTCCGTCGATGATAATGTGTATGGTAATATCTTTAACTAGACTAATATTCATCGTGAGAGCATTCATTTTGTATGTGATAACTATCTACAGTGATAAAATGTAAAAAAAAATAAGAAAATGAAATTTAAAAACACCCACTGGCTTGAGATGTTAACTCAGAGAGTTCGAATGACTGCTCTAGGTAAGAACTTAAGTCTCTTGCTCAGGGTTAGTGCTAAATGACTCTAGAGCACAGTGGAGAAGGGGAGGGGCCCAGAGATGTCATCTTGATTCACTCACATACTTATTAGTTCAAGAACACATCGTGAGTGAACTCATATAACTCAGTAGTTCAGCATGGCCTGAACTCATGGAACTCAGCAGTCAGGTGTGGCCGAGACACTGTCAGGCTATGTGTCTCAAACCTTCCGCTGGACCTGCAGGAGGGTACAGCTGTTGAATCTATCAAAATGTAGTCATAGAGAGGGAAGACCTCACCCCTTTTCTTTCTCTGGCTCAAAGCAGGTCTTGGGTAGCATGCAGGAAGTGTTGATATCCCTCTAAAAGCGGGCCTGAGAGACAAGAGCTCCTCTCTTGTGTTTGCTGCCTCACCTGAAGGGCATCAGTGATCGTTCCACTATGGTCAGCCCTGTTCTTATCTCCCTTACACAAGAACTTTCCAAGGCTCCCCACTGCCAATCCCAGTGAGCAAAGTGTCTCTCTTGGGCTCTACAATGTGCTCCTACTCACCATTCTACCCTCATGGTCCTGGAATCCCACTATTTCTCATCTCCACCAGCCTCAGATAAAACCCCCAACTCTGTGCTTTTCTCAATATTCCTGCCTGAACACCCTAACCACCATCACATTCCTGATTTTGCCCACTGTCATTATAACTCTTGTCAAATCCATCTTCCTATTCCTCAGTTAGTGCTGAGAACATGTTATGCCACCAACCGAAATAGCCTCGCAGAGTCAACTGCTATCATTCTGCCATAGTGAATACAGCTTGGACTGATGTGAGTGAATTTTTATCCCTAAATTCAGTGTATCCAGATAACTGGGCTTCAGTGGGAATTTCACAAAATTAAGGAGAGTCAGCACTGGTTAGTCCTCTGAGGAACCTGGGGAGGTCCAGATCCATGTAACTGAAACGTCT
Organism: Tupaia belangeri chinensis; assembly: GCF_000334495.1. Classification (NCBI taxonomy): domain Eukaryota; kingdom Metazoa; phylum Chordata; class Mammalia; order Scandentia; family Tupaiidae; genus Tupaia; species Tupaia belangeri. Next base: position 1,762,582 of record NW_006160193.1, on the reverse strand, counting down.
ACATGTCTCTCCCCCTCTGTGTATCTGGTCTGCAGGAGGTTTCTTCACATGATGGTCTTTAAAAAAAAAAAAAAAAAAAAAACTATGACAATTGCCTACCTCTTGGAAATTAGCATTTATTCATTCCATGTTGCAGTTGGAAAATTTAAGTCCAAAGTAATTTATAGAATGCAGTGTGAGAAATCAATATAGATGTTAGTTTAGAGTTTCAGATCCAGCTTCAACCTACAGAGGTAAGGCAAGTCTTGTAAGTTGGGAAGCACGTGGAAGACTGGCTTCAGTTCCTAGGTTGACTTGTACATGCCAGGCATGCATGCACACCTGCAATCCTAGCTGACTGGAGAGCTGGAGAGAGAATCGTGGTACAAGGGCAACCCGGTTATAGGTGCTTATCTTTCTTCCTTTATTTCTCTTTCTTTCTCTGTCTCTCTCTTTTAAAAAAAAAATTGCTATCACTCATTTATTTTCGGTAACTGCAGGCTAAGGCATCGCCTTCTATCGACCACCTTCCCCAACATGTATGCATACACACATGTGCAAACACACACACATACACATATCCCCTCTGTCAAACAGTATACACACAACAGAAATCATCTCTACTCCTTCTCTAAGACTCAGTAGCTGACTAGGAAAAATGACTTAATACAATCAATCCTGGGGCCCAGAGCTGGTGTGGCTAGAGAATCTCCCTGTGGGGGTCCTCTCCACCTTTAACTCAGTGATCCTCCCCTCAGCTGGTCTCCTTCAGAGGTCTCCAAGCTTCATTGTGATTCTGGCAGATTCCTTCTACCCAAGAGCAGAGAACAGACTGTGTACCCATCAGACTGTTCCTACCTCCCCCCAGCCAACATGAGAATTTCTCTGCTTCAGGTTGCAAGACTTCCCTTGTGATGGTTTTTGTCGCTTTATTAGTTTCTTGTTGTTGGATAACAAAGCACTAAAGCTTAACAACACAATGAGCTACCCATGTATCAGCTCACAGTTCTGTAGGCTGGGAGTCTGACCAGGTGTGACTGGGTCCTCTGGTGTCACAGGCTAAATGTCAATGTGCTGAGGCCTCCAGATCCCTCAATGATTGCTGTTCAAATAGACCGACGCACCATAAATATTGCACATTTCCTACATGCCAGACACGTTCCCTGAACTATTTCCCTGGACTTTTCTAAAACTCTATAGGGTTATCATTACTGCTCTTTGTTTTACAGGCAAGGAGACTGAGCCTTCCAGAGGTTAAGTAGTGTATACGATGTGAGGCAGCTGAGAAGTGGCTCGAGCTGGAGTCAAACAGAAGTTGCTGGACTCTGGCCTACACGCCTAACACCATGCTACGCTATTGTCGGAACAAAATTCAGTGCGCTTGGGGCCAGCAGTTAGCGTAATGGCCATGTCGCTGGACTCCCATGTAGTCAACCACGGTTCAAGTCCCGGACCTGGCGGCTTAAACTTGCTGGGCGCATGTGCGTGTATGCCCAAGATCCTGAGAGGAGAATGGAGGGGAAGGGATTGCGGCATGGCCATCCCCCCTGGGGAGTGATTTCTCGCTTTCTGTCTCTCTCTGTCTTTCTGGCGAGCACACGCGCCCTATAGCAAAAAAAAAACAAAAACAAAAAAAAAACAAAAAAAAAACACACCTCTCCAAAAAAAATAAAATTCAGTGTGCTCAATAGAGACTAATGTAGGTAATGTAGGCCCAGACTGAGTGTGACATTGGGAAAGACACATTCTCTGAAGGAAAAACACTCTCAGCAGGGCCAGCCCAGATGTGCACTGGGAGGACACTGAGCGTTTCTCTGGCCTGAGTCACTTCTGAGAAGAAGAGGGGAAGGAGAAAGCAATGGCGACGGTGGTGGACTCTCAGGTACAAGCTCCCCCTCTCCCCTCCCCCCCAGGGCCAGGGCTCAGGGGCTGAGCTTGATAAAGATCTATGGATGCTTACAGACTGAGGCTTTTTCCAAAACTCAGTGATGGCTTAGGGCCTCATTTCATCTACTTAATTATCACACGACCTTCTCATTCACTCGCTCATTCATTCAACCAACTTCATGGAAGCCTTTCAAGGCCAGGCCTCGAGCTTTGTGTCGGAGTTGCCAGGATGAATAAAAAACCATCCAGCATCTCTGGAAATTCATCAGCACGTGGAGCAGCCATGCTCAGCGAGAGTCACTGTGAAAGAGGAAAGCAAAGACTAAGAGAGAAGCCACGTATCGTGGTGGAGGGGGCACAGACCAGCACGGTGGGGCATGCGATGTGGTCAGCAGACTCTTGAACTGATGTTGCAAAGGAAGGTTTGGCAAGTAGTCCAAGAACGAACAGGTGAGGGCCAGCTCAAAGGCTACGAACAGCATGACTGCGGTAGGGCATTGCAAGGGAAGCCACACTTCTACATGAGAAGGTGGTGAGGAGGGGAAAGGAGAAGAGAACGCAAAGGCAAATAAGGGCCAACCACAGTGGTTTTTATCATTACTGGAGTGGGTCTGAGGGAGAGGACCATGTGCAGAGCTATCACCTTGTAAACTTTTCATCATGGAAAGGTCTGGCTCCTAAAAGTAACCCCTTTGTCCAGAGACAGGCCTGCCTGTGCTATTGAGAAATCAGTCTTGGCTAATACAGGTACAATGAAAGAGAGGGCTGGGAAGCCAAATCACATCAGTGCACTGAAAATACTGTGCTTTGATTGGCTTTCCAAAATGGGTAACATGGTGAAACCTGCATAAAACCAGACCCTGGGCTCTACATTAATGAATATAGGGGATAGCCTAGGGCAACCAGATGACTACATACTAAAACAACAGCATATCATGAAGGTGAGATGCAATGAAGTGAAACCAAGCCAACACCTCCCCACTCTTCAGTGGTGTGTGTGTATGTGTGTGCCTGTGTACACATACCACAAAATAAAGAATATTCAGATAAGAACATTGACTTGCAACCCATTTATGTCTCTAGTCTTAGCAAGGAGGAGAGGCCATGACTCGGCATAGAAACGACAAGGAACTGCAGCAAAACCCGTGAAGGAGCCTTCAATATCCATAAAGCTTTATTTTGTTTTAGTTTTATTTTTAGTTTTAATTTTTATCAGAGGGCACAGCACACTCACTGGACAGAGAGAGACAGAAAAAGCGAGGGAAAGTGAGAAAGTGCTCCCCATAAGGAGGACCTGTGACTTCTCCTTGCGCTGCTTTAGTCAAGCTCCTCATCTCCCAGAGACTCAGGTTCCTCATCTGGGAGATTGCACCCACACATCAGGGCAGAGAAAACTAATCACAGAAAGCCCACACAGAGCCCATGGGCTCCAGCAGGTGTGGCTCATTGGAAGCCTGTCCCCTCTGAGCTCACCAGGCCTGAGTGGTCAACCTGCTGGAGGCCCATTTGCCAGACACCTGAACAGCTGTGAGTCATGTGGCCATCATGTCCCCACCTCACAGGCTGTGTCTTTCCACACCAGGAAGCCACCAGCACTGAAGCTCCCTGCACTGTAGGGTGACTGGGACAAGAGAGCAGACGAAAGTGTAACAAGAACCATGAGAAGGGAGGCAAGGTAGCAGTGGGGGAAGAAAGGAGAGCACAATGACTCCAAAGGAAAGGAAAGGGAGAGCTACGCAAAGGCGGAAATGGCACCAGAAGGACAGACATGGAGGGAGGATGAGGAGGGAGCAGCGTGGTCTTACCTCTGTCATCCAGTCTGAGACCTGAGAGGAGCAAGTCTGCTAGGAGGAACCAGGTCTGCAAGCAGCACAGCCTCACTTCCCTCACCTGTAAAATGGGAATAGTGACAGTGCTTTCCCACGGGGACAGGCTAGGAATCAAAGGCACTCCTGCTGCTCCGCTAGCTGCATGCTGTTGTAAAAATGCCTAGGGTGATTATCACAGAGCTGGGAGTTAAGGGTTGGTGGGGGGAGGTAAGGGGCTGCTCAGGAGTACAGGCCATCTTGCAGCACAGTGAATCAGAAGCTCAGGTTGCAGACTGCAGGGCAGTTTTTTCTCTTCCTCAGTCAGAGGAGAGGAGTGGAAATGAGGGTGGCTGGGTCTTCATAACCAGCAGTGGGTCTTTTTTTACTATCAGGTCTCAGAATAAAGGTGCCACTGGCCATTGGGGGTGGTTACAACTCACAGCTGTCAATTCAGGTGGAATAAGAGTTGGGACCCAGAGATGTGGGCAGAGTCGGTGCACAATTCATTTTGGGTGAAATAGCAATTCCAACTAGGATCCATTTGTAAAAGCTCTGGGACAGTGTGTGGCTCTCCACTGAGCAAGAGAAGGTAAGTAAGAGTCCGAGCATGGATGAAGGTGCACACGGGCATCTTCTATGGATATCCATGTGTGTGTTCACAGCTACATATTTGTGTTTGCATGCATCATGTGAACGTGAGCACACGTGGGTGCATGTGCATTTTCACTGGTGTCCATTGAGGGTGCCTGCTTGTGCACACATGTGTGTGAGTGTACGTGTGCACGAGCATGCATCTAGGCTTGCTTGCATGGACACCCACATGTGTCTGTGCTTGCGTGCACATGTGGAGCCTGGAAGGGGTGAAGACAACCAAAGGTATGGCTCCTTGCTTGCTTGTTCCCCCCTCCTCTAATCATGGGGTACACTAATGTCTGGCCTCTCAAAGTGATCTGTGGCACAGTGGGTCCACATTACCTAATAGCTTGCTGCAACTGCAGTCTTGCCCCTTACCTGAGACCTGCTGGCTCAGAATCTGCATTTTAACAAGGCTCTGTGGGTAGTTTCTAGGCACATTAAAGCTTGAAAAGTTCTGTTACACTAGAGAGTGAGGTCTTCCTTGAATTCAAATCACATGGTCTGGGAAAAAAATATCTGCCGTCTCTGGGAATAGGTATGGCCAGGGCGTTAATTAAATACTCCATGTATTTTACCCAGTTTGGTCCTTAAAAGAAGACATAATTATTCCCATTTCAGAGAGGAGGAAACTAAGGTTCCATAGGGTAAATTCTTGTGCTTGAGGTCATACCAGTTTAAAGGGCTCAGAAGGGCTGTGAAGGTAACTCTGGTTAACCTTGCTTTCTTTTCAAGGCATCCTGCTGCCTTCTGAGACGGAGGAATCCCCTATGACCAGAAGGATTTTAGGATGACTAAAGATCTTTCTCTTTTATGTGTGTTGAACTTGAGCCCAACTTGAGGATAAATCTGGCCCAACTTGGAGTTCTGCTATGAGATTTCTATGTCAGCAAGAGGCTGTTTTTATATGGGATTCTAGGGGCATATCTGGGAGCCAGAAATGTTCACCTTGACTCTGAATATGGCTTTTCGTACGCCTGGGGCATGTTGTTACCTTCCAATTTGATTCTTCCACACTATGGGGAATGAATGATGGCATCCTGGTCTTTAAAGTCCAAATGAGAAAGGGGGTTTCATTTCATAGACTAGTTCCCACAGACCTCATGTTGGGAGTTCATTTAAGAAAGCACAAAGTTTAGGCCTGGCTATAAATATACACAAGTTGCCGGAAAGATTCTAATATGTTGATTAGGAGGGATTTTTAATTGCATCATCACATCTAACTCTCATGACAGCCTAGGGTGTCAGCTTTCTCAGTGCCATCTTACACATGAGGAAACTGAGGCAGGGAGAGGTTAAGTGACTCCTCAAGGGCTCACAGGGAAATAGACTGAGTCCTCAACTGGCTGGTCCCAGGGTTCTGGCTCTCTCTTTGCCAATCCTCTAGCACAGCCTTGTTATTCTAATTTCTGACTCAGTTGAGATAAGGAAAATCCAGATGAATGGATAGAGACAAAGCTGAATGTGAGACAAGCTTTAGCATGTCTGGGTGTCATTGTTGGTGCCCAACACTTTCTCCTGGCTGATGCAGTGCAAACTCCCAAAACCTAGTGTGCAAAAGAAAAAATTAAAATATCTGCTACAATTTTTGACTCCACATTTCCTGCTTTCGGAATAGTAGAAGCCAGCATTGAGTAACAGGCCCTCTGGGGGGCTGATGGGCAGGATCCTCTCTCCTGACCATCTGGCCTGCCTTCCACATGGGGCTGGATTCATGTGAGACTAAAACCCTCTTGCTAAAACACTCTTGCATCTGAACTCTAATTGTGTGCAGGGTGTAGCAGCCTTCCAGAGGCTCTTCCCTCAGGCCCATTGCTACCGTATGGCTGAAATTCATCTCCTCCCCTCTGGAGCTCTCTCCTGTTTTCCTTCCCACAGAAGCAGCCACACGGAGCTTGCGTTATAACTTACATAAGCATGTGTATTTATTTATTTAATGCCTAGCATCCCACTCCACCACTTGGCCGTACTCTCTGCGGGACTGTCTCCACGACCATTTGCCCCATGCCGGGCTGCACACAGCACATGGGAGGCACTGGCCAAGGGCTTGTCAAACGAAGGAAGTTGGGAAATTCCTGGGCCTGATCAGAGCCCAGTGACAGGCCTGCAGTAACTCACCCACTCCTAGTGAAGGCACAGACTATGACCTTAGACCTCCTGTGGGTAGAAAGTGCTCGAAATGCAGCACTGTGGTACAGGTGGTTTGAGCTTCTACCCACGTAGTTACAATTCACAGCACTGTGTCAGGGCCAGGGCAGCATGGTCAGAGACAGTTCCCTCTTCGCCTGAGCAAGCTTTTATAGAATAGAGACACAGAAATAGCTGTTTACTGGCTGGATTGCAGCTCCATGTGGAGTTAAGGGCTCTGAAGTCACAAAGCTTGGTTTTCCCTGAGACGCCACAGGGCTGCCCCTTTGGAGCTAAAGCTTGGAGAACCTGGTACAGAGAGACACGGCTGGAGAGGGGCAAGAGCTGGACTGAGCAGGATGTCTAGAAGGTGTCGGCTCCTCACACTGGGCTGCCCACCCCAACGGAGATTAAGCCTCCCTTTGTAGGTCCTGAAGTCCCCCTTTCCAGAGGCCACAGCCCCCAACAACTGCACAGTGTGCCCACGGCTGTGTTTATGACCCTCTGCTGTAGATCTTGTCAGATGTCAGACCCCTTTCTAAATCCCTTAGTTATGAATGTCAGACACGAGGAAGGAAAAGAGGCAGGGACAGGAAACGACTCGTATTAGCTGATCTTTATATTTCAGGGTTGGAGTCAGACACTTTAGATACAGTATTCCATTGCATCTTCTTAATAATTCGAGAATCTTTCAAATTCAAATTTATCACAAAGAAAGAAACTTAGGCAAGTGACATTTCAGAGACTCAGGGTTAAGAAGTGAAGAGTGGGACCAGCAGTTAACATAATGGCTATGTCGCTGGACTCCCACGTAGTCGACCGCGGTTCGAGTCCCGGACCCGGTGGCTTAAACTCACGCCGGGCGCGTGCGTGCGTGCCCAAGCTCCCGAGAGCAGAATGGAGGAGAAGGGATTGCGGCGTGGCCATCCCCCCTGGGGGGTGATTTCCTGCTTTCTATCTCTCTGTCTCTCTCTGTCTGTCTGGCGAGCGCACGTGCCCTATAGCAAAAAAACCTCTCCAAAAAAAAAAAAAAGAAGTGAAGAGTTAAACCTGGACAGCAGCTCCCCTTCCTCAAGTGTATCCATCAGTCCATCCTCAGAGGCTGTTCCACCCTGGAAGTCCAGCTTGGAAAAAGGGGCTGATCTTACTTTTCCTTTCCAGTATTATCCTGTTCTCTTGCAGTCTGGAAAAAAGAAAATGGCAACGTTTAAGAATGTAAAGTAATACTGAGCACTATTATTATAATCTTCATCATTTGCATGTAGATAATCCGTCTCTGCCCTTTAAGGAATACTGAGTCCTCTGGCATCTGCTGGGAGATGGATATAGCGGTGAGCTCATTTATTCAATAATGCATTCAGACACAGAGATCGCTTTTAATAAGCACGTTGACCAAGCCGGTGTTCAGACCAGGGACACTAGCTTTAAGTGTCAGCTCTTGGTTTGCTTCTGATGTCCTTCCAGGATGCTTTGTAGACTCACCTTAAATTCTTGCATTTTCATACTCTGTAAAATGCCCTTCCTTCCACTTTCCTTTTTCTCTTCCCCACTTTCTTTCTTCCTTTCTTTTCCCCAGAGGTTTTTGCCATAGGAAGTGTGTGCTTGCTGAAGAGAGACAGAGACAGACAGTGAGAAGGAAAGTGAGAAATCACCCCTCCAAGGGACCAGCAGTTAGCATAATGGCTATGTCGCTGGACTTCCATGTAGTCAACCACGGTTTGCGTCCTGGACCGGGTGGCTTAAACTCACGCCAGGTGCGTGTGCGTGCGTGCCCAAGATTCCGAGAGGAGAATGGAGGAGAAGGGATTGCGGTGTGGCCATTCCCCTGGGGGGCGATTCTCGCTTTCTGTCTCTCTATCTCTCTCTGTCTGTCTGGTGAGCGCATGCACCCTATAGCAAAAACCTCTCCAATAAAAGAAAAAAAAAAAAGAAATCACCTCCAAGGGGATGGCCATACCACAGTCCCTTCTCTTCCATTCTCCTCCTAAGATCTTAAGCACACACACACACATACCCTGCATGACTTTCAAGCCACTGGGTCCGGGACTCACACCGCAGTCAGCCATGTGAGAGTCCAGCAATGTAACCACTATGCCATCTGCTGCCCTCCCCCCACTTTTTTCTTTAGTTCATCCGGTGTCTTCCAAGGCTCTAGGGCACACTCCCTGATCTCCACCTGCAGGGGGAGGGCCATGACCTTAGACATTAGGTTGGCTCACTGTGGCATGCTCCCTGGCAAGAACCTGCAGGGCAGTGGGGCTGTCAGATCGGCACAGAGGGAAGGCCTCATATCTCCTGTCCACGACCTAAGAACAGCTGGTGCTATGAGCCCAGCTGGCTGGAGGAAGGGGGTGAGGGTTTCAGGATACTCTGTGGAGAAGAGAGAGGCTAAGAGGGCACAGCAGCTGGCCATGGACTCGACTTCTCATGGTACTGGGCTCTGAATTTACTGAGCATGTGGGTGTGGCCAGGGGCTCTTCCTCCTCTCAACCACAGCTACCTCATTCACAGGTGGGCAACGGCTATCACATCTGCCTCTGGGATTTGCTGAGGCTTAAATAAGGTGGCAGGGAAAGTGCTCAGACAGGGCTTGACTCATTGTAAGAACCTAATAAAAATTAATTATTGTTATTATTATTATTGGCAGGAAAGAACTATGACTGTGAACACTGAGGAAAAAGGAATAATCAAACCCCAATGACAACTTTTCCTATTTTAATGGAAGGAGTGTGGACTTTATTCACATACGAGCTATGGAAACTTGTTCCTATTAAAGTAGTTGTGAAAATGGCTGATAATTTTTTCTTTAAAAGAGCATGTGTTGAGCTCATTGTTTCATGGTTAAGGGAGACATATTGACATGGTTGATCATGGTTTGAATCGTGGCCCTAGTGGCTTGGACAACACACCAGGTATATGTGCGTAGAAGCCCAAAATCCTGATAGGATTGAGAAATGGAGGAAAAAGGATCAAAGCACGACCATGCCTCATGGAGGGTGCCTTCTCTCTCTTTCTCTCTCTCTGGTAAGTACGTGTACTCTCTGGCAATTAAAAGAAAACAAACAAAAAAAAGCATGTGTCAAGCTTTCTTCAGTTTTGAAAAGTCACCAGTACCTGGCATTAGGCCATATTCAAATCCAATAACTCTATTACTCTGAATTCACGGTGGCCTCCCTGAGCCTCAGAGATGGGGGATGTCTTGCCTGAGCTCACGCAGAGCTAGAAGGAGCTAGGAGTAGAACCTATGCCTCCCAGAACCCGCTGGGCTTCTTGTCGGCCCTTCTCCTTTTCAGAAGATAAAAGAGCTGAGCAATAGGAGGCCAGTTTTGCATCAGAGGGTAGATGCTCTTGGCAGCTGGTCTTGTTCTTCTCTTAGCAGGAGAGGCCAAACATGGCTCACTCTGGGCCTTGCCCTATCCTGGGGCATTTGGCGGCATCGTCCTCACCCCAGCTCTGAGACTAATCATCACCCATTGGAAACCCACGTAGAGAGGTGAGTGAGGCTGCCAGCTGGGAAGAGACAGAGTTCACATGGTTCTTGCTAAATTATGCAAAAGCCCTGCCTCACCCACCACGCGATCTAGGGGAACAGGCCCTGGCCTCTTTCCTCCAGGTTCCCAGGAGGCACCCCTGGCCCCTGACCTGGCTGGAGGGACTGAAGGGATGGCAAGTAGGCTTGGTTAGACAGAGGCAGCTAGAGAGAACAGGGTGGGCGAGGTGCCTTCTCTGAAACTGAAGGGGTCCATGAGAAAGCACAGAGTTTGGGTCTGTGGCCTCAGTCCAGGTGCTGAGCCCTGGCACAGGTAGTTTCTAACAGTGCCAGCCAGTGGGCCTCTCTCCTGCCCACGGAGCAGTCTGGCAGCCACAGCCGCCTTTCTTTAAAAGAGCATGTGTTGAGCTCATTGTTTCATGGTTAAGGGAGACATATTGACATGGTTGATCATGGTTTGAATCGTGGCCCTAGTGGCTTGGACAACACACCAGGTATATGTGCGTAGAAGCCCAAAATCCTGATAGGATTGAGAAATGGAGGAAAAAGGATCAAAGCACGACCATGCCTCATGGAGGGTGCCTTCTCTCTCTTTCTCTCTCTCTGGTAAGTACGTGTACTCTCTGGCAATTAAAAGAAAACAAACAAAAAAAAGCATGTGTCAAGCTTTCTTCAGTTTTGAAAAGTCACCAGTACCTGGCATTAGGCCATATTCAAATCCAATAACTCTATTACTCTGAATTCACGGTGGCCTCCCTGAGCCTCAGAGATGGGGGATGTCTTGCCTGAGCTCACGCAGAGCTAGAAGGAGCTAGGAGTAGAACCTATGCCTCCCAGAACCCGCTGGGCTTCTTGTCGGCCCTTCTCCTTTTCAGAAGATAAAAGAGCTGAGCAATAGGAGGCCAGTTTTGCATCAGAGGGTAGATGCTCTTGGCAGCTGGTCTTGTTCTTCTCTTAGCAGGAGAGGCCAAACATGGCTCACTCTGGGCCTTGCCCTATCCTGGGGCATTTGGCGGCATCGTCCTCACCCCAGCTCTGAGACTAATCATCACCCATTGGAAACCCACGTAGAGAGGTGAGTGAGGCTGCCAGCTGGGAAGAGACAGAGTTCACATGGTTCTTGCTAAATTATGCAAAAGCCCTGCCTCACCCACCACGCGATCTAGGGGAACAGGCCCTGGCCTCTTTCCTCCAGGTTCCCAGGAGGCACCCCTGGCCCCTGACCTGGCTGGAGGGACTGAAGGGATGGCAAGTAGGCTTGGTTAGACAGAGGCAGCTAGAGAGAACAGGGTGGGCGAGGTGCCTTCTCTGAAACTGAAGGGGTCCATGAGAAAGCACAGAGTTTGGGTCTGTGGCCTCAGTCCAGGTGCTGAGCCCTGGCACAGGTAGTTTCTAACAGTGCCAGCCAGTGGGCCTCTCTCCTGCCCACGGAGCAGTCTGGCAGCCACAGCAGCCTGGGGAGAAACAGTCCTGCCTCTTACAAGCACTGGATGATGGGCTTCCGTCCTCACTCCAGGACCAAGAACAGGTAGCTTCCTTTACCCACCGTACCTGCAAACCTGTGAAGGAAAGGGAAAAACAGAGGGAAATGACATGGCCAAGTGTCTCCTGTTCACCAAGTGCTATAGTACAATGATTTTGTTCTCAAAACAAGTGCGTGGGGAAGGCATCCCTCCACTGGCGTTGCAAAGGAGGAATTTGGGCCTGCAAGAGCTGAATTTGATCAAATTCTTGTTTCACATAAAAAAGGAAAGACACTGGGTCAGCAGGTGTCCTGGTGATTGGAGCAGCCGAATCTCACATGGCCAGCTTTGTGGTTCAAGTTCTGGACCAGCAGTGAGCATCATGCTGGGCACATGTGTGTGTGTGTATGTGTGTGTGGCCAGAATCCCAAGAGGAGAGTGCAGAAGGAATTGTGGTGTGGCCATTCTTCTGAGGGGTGATTTCCTTCTTTCTCACTTTGAGCACATGTACCCAATAGCAAAAATTAAAATAATAATAATAATAAAAATAAAATAAAATAAAAAGGAAAGACACTGATTCTGCCTTTCTGACTCTCAGCCTCTGTAGATTGTCTATTGCAGCATGCCTACGAGGGCACGTGTTCATTCCAGCCCAGCCACCATTTGCAACAACACATAGTCTCCCAGAGGGAATTCTTGATTCCGGTCCTCTTGTCACCCCTCACCTCAAATGTGGCTGGAGCAGCACTGGCCAGTGAAGTCACCATGAACCAAGGCCCTCGGTCGAGACTCAGCTTGGCCGCGTCTGTTGTGCTCCGCTGGGTGCAGTGCCAGCTTCGGCCTGTAGTGGGGCCCGACCAACAACTTCCACCTGGCCCAGCTGGAGGAGCTGATGAGGCTAGCCATGGAGGTGACATCTGGGAGATGTCGGTCGGCCCCCTTTCACAGCATGGTGCTGAAGGCCCTCGTCCATCC
>NW_006160193.1:1708372-1749895 GCF_000334495.1 Tupaia belangeri chinensis | reverse complement strand
ATTGCTGCTGGGCTGGGGCCTCTGTCTTCCACGTCCTGTGCAGATGTGGATGAGAGGTCAGGAGCAAAGCTTTACCAATGTTTGATAGTTTATTTATTTCCTCCTGGAGTAGAGAGACAGAGAGAGAGCACTGTTGACAGAGTCGTGACACCACCATTCTCTCTGAGCTTCAGCCGGCCCCAGATTATGGTACAGATTGACTGGTACTGGGGGCGTGGATTGAGGTGTCAAGACCCTGTTGAGGTGTTATCTCTCTGTTTCTCTGTCTTGCTCTCTCTTAGTCTCTGTCTCTTTTTCTCTCTTGTGGAAGAAAGAAATAAACAAAGAAAATTAATTGGACACGTGTGGGTAGTAGCTGCCTCACCGAAAGCCGCAGCTGTAGCTCAGATGCCCCCTTCATGTGGGTGTCACCATGTAACAGCTCGGGGCTCTGGGCCGATTCCTTACCCGAGGTCACATCATTACCTTGGCAGAGCTTAGTCCCAACCAAGTACAGATTTGTGAAACCCAAGGCCCCTGATCGAAGAAGTCCATCATGTGTTAGCTGTGTCTGGAAGAGGGCCCGGGTGGGGAGAGCTCCGCAGCACTGGGGTAGATGAGGCTCTAGCAAGCACCTTAGGGCTGACCAAGGTGCAGCCTGAAAACGCCTGGCAAGCTCAGTGGGAGAAGGAGGGCAGAACCACCAAGAGGATGGGTGGGGTGATCACAGAACGTCTCCCTGTCAGGCTGAGGACCGTGGGCTTTTTCCTAAAAGGAATACTTTATAAGTTTGGGGTCCAGGGAGCCTGAACTCTCATCATAATTTTGCATGAATTTCCCCGACTGGATCGTGGGCTCCATGACATCAGGTTTGTGAAAGAACCAGGAGAGTGAAGCGGTCACACATTTGAATTGAAACCCCTCCCCCCTTGGCTGGTGAAGGATAGCTGGAGGGGCGGGCAGCAGACCAAGACCTTGACCCTAAGCACCCGGGAGATGCAAGGGATGAGCTTGCCCAGCAGGCTCAGGGACAAAGGGCACTCCCAGAGGTTTCCTGGAGCATAAAGAAGCCTCTCTTTGTCCCTCCAGCAGCCACTGAGTCTCTGAGCTGGCTTGCTCCCTGTCCCCAGGTCTTCAGGGAGTCTCTGCGTTTGCTCTCACTGATGAACTTGCCTGGCCATCCACCTCTCCCAACACAAGCCTCAGTCCAGAGGCCCCAACAGGTGTCGCAGGTGGAAGGAGAGCAGATTCATTCTATATTGACTTTGGTTTTGGGAGGCTCCATCTTCCTTTTACATTCCTTACTTCTCCTGCATTCAAAGGAGGTGAAATTAAAGTATTAATCAAAATCATACAAATGAGGCAAAAGTGTCAGCCTGCCCTTGGGCCACACTAATTACTTCCAGAAGGCCTGGGCTATGGAGTGGAGGCAGCGGGGGGCGCACCCCTCTGCTTTATCCCAAATCGCCAGCCTCACCAGTGGGACCTACTTTAATTAATCCTTCGTTACTGTTGAAATTGCACTGCCCCAAGGGGAGGCCCAACTAAGCAGGAATATTATTTTAAACATATACTGTAAACAACATGGGGCCTCTGGGGATGGGTTCCAAGGTGCTGAGTCTTTGACCCTGTCAGTGCCAGAACCAGAAGCCACTTTTTGATGTCTGCTAAATAAAGCATGTGATATCTCTGTACCCTGTTCTATTTATTATAGATGTTTTCTTAATACCAAGGAGAGAAGATCAGAAAAAAAAAATAGTGATAAATATCTTAGCTCTCCTCTAAAGTGATTGCTCATAACATGCTTCTAACATCATCAATTAAATAGTAATAAAAGCTAACAATTGCGAGGTGCCTGGCACTGTTCTAAGCAATAACCAGACAGATGGAGAGATGACAAAAACACAATACACACACCCATATATATGCATGTATTTAGACATTGACAACCATATGATATAGGTATTATTAATCTGATTTTACAGCTGGGAGACGGGAGACACCGAAAGCTTAAGTAACCTGCTCAAGGTCACACAGCTGATAAATGCCAGACCCCGGCTTTGTAGGCAGGCAGTGTGACTTTGGGGTACATATTCTTAGCTAGTGCATTATACCAGATTGACATTTTACTCTTTCCAAGCTTCTGATTTTATTCAGTCATTTGTGACATAAATCCAAGTGGGGTTCAACTCCTATATCCTACAGGCACTCTTTTGAAAGTTAAATGTGCACAACTTCTTTTTTGGCATTGTCCTCTTTCTTTTTTTCTTGCCATCTACAATTACTTAATTGCATGCATAATTACTTGCATGGGAAATTGGTTCCCTGGTATCCCACAAGCACTAGGAACCAACGCATTGCCCCCGAGGCCTCTCTCAGAAGGTGGGGTGGATCATTCCAGGGAACCACTTTCTTTGGAATTCTTTAAAAAATGACCTGCTTTCCTTTGGAAGGGCCGAAGAGAGGATTTGGAGAGTGCTTTCCCCCCAGAGGCTCCCCTGGAATGACTGTGAACTTGGCAAACTTGCTCAGAATTACCCCAAAAGAGCAATTTGTTCCCTAGCAAAACAGGATAATTGTCTGGGGCAGACCTGAGGCCGCTGGTGTGTGGGTCAACAGAGAGGGAGGGAGCACACACTCCAGTGAGAATCTGTTTGCTAAACAATTATCTTGCTTCCTTTAAATCCAAGATCGTCCTGCACGCTGTGTGCACACACCAAGATCAAATATAGTGGACGGTCTCCACAGATTCTCTTCCTTTCAGGAAATTATTCATTGATAAAGCTGCTGGCCCAGACAAACGGCTTCCTTACAGTAACTGCTTTTTGCTTTCTGAGAATAAGCCAGCGAGGCAAGAAGTAATATTGCCCTTAAGGAAGCCTCTTCCCTTTGGAGAATGGCCTCTCCTTTGCCTAACTTCTATCATCTCAAAGACAAGGAGAAGAGGCTCCTTTCTCAACAAAATGAGGTAGTGCTCAGTCTCCCTCGCATGCGCATGGCGTTGCATTCCCTTCCAGCTGGTTTCAAACATATAGAAGCAAAGATTTCTTTTGCTGTAAGTAATTCATCCAGTCTGCACTCAATTAGCATCAGCCTGCATGAGGCATAGTGTTTGGTGTGGAGCTCTCAAAGAGATGGGAGAAACAGACTCCACCCTTCAGCACCTCCTGGTCCATGCACGGCAAAGAGATGATCTCAACTGCAGTTGATGCTGACAAGGTGGAACATAGTAAGGAATGAGATTTGGAAGCACGGTGAAGCTGGAGGGAGAAGAAACTACTATCTCTTAGAGTTGTCCCTCATGGGCCAAGGAAATAACAGAATCTCATTGGACAGTTGTCCTTTTTGTTGTTTTGGGGGTTTTTTGTTTTGTTTGTTTGTTTGTTTGGTTGGTTCTAGGGTGCTTCTAAAGCTGATCTAGCCCTGTCCTCTCATTTTACCATGATAGAATTTAAGGTGCAGAGGTGGTCATGCTTTGCCTAAGGTCACAGAGCTGTTGAGAGGAGATGGTGATGGCAAGGATCACCTAGGGGGAGAGTGGATGCTGAGTCTGCTGCCAGGGCGGGCAGGAAGTGAAGCAGCTCAGAGTTGTCAAACCTGCACACAAGTACAGTGCTGAACAGGGCCAGTCCCAGAAAAGACCATCCAAGTGAGGAAGAGAGACCAGGGAGTCACAAAGATCAGAACCCAGACAGTTCTATTCACAGTGAGTCCTCATTCGGCTGCAGAGTCAGGTTTGCAGCCACGTTATTTTATATTCTTTTTTAATTTTAGCATTTTATTCAGTTTCATACGTGTAATCACTGTGTATCGTTGCAGCATACCAAATGAATTTTCCCCTCATGAATACAGTGCACATCAGTCCTGTCAAAGACATGACCACACACATTGTAATCAACAGATTTCTTTCCATTTTGAGACCCTTATATGTTTTGCTTCTTTCTTATTCCCCTGATTCGTATTGGTGATTCAAGGTAAATGAAAATAGAAAGTACTCCAAAAACTTAAGAAATCTGGGATAGCATTACTTTTGCTCGTAGTTCCTACTCCCTATATGAACTTTAAAAAC
This sequence comes from Tupaia belangeri chinensis, assembly GCF_000334495.1. Classification (NCBI taxonomy): domain Eukaryota; kingdom Metazoa; phylum Chordata; class Mammalia; order Scandentia; family Tupaiidae; genus Tupaia; species Tupaia belangeri. Next base: position 1,745,847 of record NW_006160193.1, on the reverse strand, counting down.
CAGGAACTAAAGGTAGAAATGTATTTGGCTACGTAAGATTGGTATTGAACAGTCAAAGCCAGTTTAAAATCAGCATTCTTAGAATTGCTCTGACTATAGGGCGGCTCACTAAACCCTAAATAGTCATCACTATAGTGTTTTTTGCCTCATTATAGTTTTCCCTTCATGAGAGTCTTTACTGCACAGTACAAGACAGAGTATCAATGAACATTGCCAGAATAAATAGTTTCCTTTTCTGCATCTCCAAAAGGCGAATCATGTCCACATTTTATAACAATGCCATTAACACAGTCAAACGAGCTAATTCCAGCTAGAACGACTTTTGTTCTCTGAGAAACACACGCACAATTAAAAGGATAAAGTCAACACCCTCTTCAGTGTAATAAGGCAATGGCCACAACTCTAAACCACTGGTTCTGAAGACTTTCTTTCTGCCAAATACAACAACATATGAACCCAAATGTAAGAATGGAGAAAACCAACACAGAACTCATCAGACTGTGGGCAGAATGCAGTGTTCTGGAAAAGTCCTTTAAAAGTTGTTCTTCTGGTCCTAAGACTGTCCTCCAGTAACCCTTAGATCTGGAGTTGTGGGTTAGACGCAGGGGGACAGAGAGAAATAAAAAAGAAAACAAGAGAACAAGGGGGGGGGATGTTTTTCTAGGGCTTAATTTGGGAGCACATAATGTCAAGTTTAGTGAAGCTGAAATAGGAGTAACCATATAGACATGTCATCTCAATTTTCTGAGATCGTGTCTCCTAGACAAGTAAGATTGGTAGAGATCAGGAAAGGAGTTGAAGAGAGAAGAAACCACAATCAACATATCATAGCACAGACAGGCATGCATTAGGGGATTTTGTGGAATGCCTAAGAGTCACCCAAATGCCAGAAACTGATTGAGATGCCCCAACACAAATCAACACCCACAACTTCAGTCTAATTCTTACAAGTGTAAAAATAGCCTTTTTTTTTTTAACTACTCCTCAAAAAAATACTAGCCAAGAAAGTACTGTTCCAGTTTGAAAATGAGTAAAATCCAGGAAGAAACTATTGGGGCTTTTGAAAGTTGTTTAGAAAAAGAAAGAAGGAAGGAAAGAAGGTAAGGATAAATTAAGTAAGGAACATGTACCTAAAGAGAAATTAGTCCTAGAAACAGATGAATAGTTTAGAAAAATTAAAGACAATCAATGTCTTCGGAAAACAGTTTAAGAAAGAAATAAAAGAGAGATTAAAGAGTAGATGATAAGATAATAGAAATAAATTGAGATGGCAGAGCTTGGAAAACTGGATACAAGAGGAATATTAAACTGTTATACAGATCAAAGGTACATTAGACACAGCTAGAAAATAGAGGAATAAATCAAACTAGAACACAGACAGGGATATAGAAAATGCCCCCATGAAAATGTCAGTCTTTTAAAAGAAAGAGAAAAATTAAAGTGACCACACAGACCTAACTGTAGTAACATAGGTGGTAGAGTACCACTGCAAGATGTTGGAGCCATGTGGGAAGAGTCAGGGCTCAGATTCTGCACTGGCTGAATACGCTGGGTACCCTCACAACCCTAGAACCCTGGCTAGCCAGGGTTGGGAGATGATGGCACAGTGAGATCCAGTCAAGAATTTTTTTTCTCTCTTTCAAGAAATAACTGATTTTTTAAAATGACTGCAAAGAAGTTGTCACATATGGGGAAGAAATTTCAGCATGTGGATAATGAGGAAAGCTGATCAAAGTGACAGGCAAAGTGGCCACAAAAATATGTATAATGATATAATACAAGAAAACTCCATTTTTTTTTTTTTTTATGTAGAGACTTGAGTTTTAAAAGAAGTTTGAATTTCCTAGGATACTAGGTCCCAGGGAAGAACTTTCTTTTAATTCATTTACTTCTTGTATGTGACAGAAATGGGATGCTAGGCCATCCCAGGGAGGAACTTGACAAGAGAGAACAATACCAACTTACATCAAAGATGGGGGAGCTGTGACTATCACTGCAGAGAAAGAGATAATGAGCTAGTTATCTCTGAAGGAGAAAACCAAGTTACTGTAGATGTCTCTAAAACAAAAGTCAATGTCAGAAGACTGGAAAGCGGTGTTCACCAAGTCCTAAGGATATTTCTCAAAAATGCTAGTGTATTAAATCCCTTTGGAAGCAAGAATCCTGCTCTTGGCAGTGAAAGTTGGGAACTAGTCAAGTTAAGAACCACCATAACAATTATCATCCCAGGTAAATTTATACCAGCTCTGTCATCTCTGTCCTAAGATTTCCTTTGCTTTAGGAATGGCCCCAGTTAGAATGTTGGTAGTTCCAGGGACCAGCAGATGGCATAATAGCTATGTTGCTAGACTCTCATGTAGTCAACTGTGGTTCGAGTCCCAGACCCGGTGGCTTAAACTCATGCTGGGCGAGTGTGCATGCATGCCCAAGATCCCAAGAGGAGAATGGAAGATAAAGTTTTCAGTGTGGCCATCCCCCCTTGGCGGGGGTGGGGGGGTATGTGATTTCTCCGTTTCTATCTCTCCGTTTCTCTCTGTCTTTCTGGTGAGCACACAACTCCTTATAGCAAAAACTTCTCCAAAAAATAAAAAAAGAATGTTGGTAGTTCCAAACTCACAGGTTTGGTTCCATCCCTTCTAGACCTCAACTTCTGTTATATCTGGAATTCCTCCCCATGTGATCCTTTAGGATGGAGCTAGCAGGACCAAAGGATCTCATGGCACTGTATCAAACTGTTCTTACTATTTACACACCGAAGTGAACAAAGGAATCCTGTCACTCCAACCCACATTACAGTTATTTCACTTTCTGGCAACTTGATTTCTCTCTCTCTCTCTCTTCCATTTTTCTTATAACATTTCTTTTTAAAAATATTTAACGGTTAAGACACCTAACTGAACAACTGGCATGGCATCTGCAAATACAGCCTCAGCCAGGCCGTTCTGTCCATTCTCTGGACCGCAAGGTGTTTGGGTGCACTATCACCATGATCACTAGAACGTAATGTTCGGTGCAGATTTTTCTCCTCATTCTCTGCTCTTCTTTCAGCATTTCTCCCTGGTTTGTTGGCTCAGTGCATTCTACTTCTCATCAATAAATTGGATGCATTTTCCTCTGTTTCAATTGAATAAGTCTTTTCTTCTTATGAAATGACCTAGAATCCTTCATTTATAAGAGTAATAGGCAAAAATTCTCAAAACCTAAGAACTCGAGTAATGATTCTTCCCTTGTGGGCAAAGTGAGAGATCAAAATAAAGAATCTAGAAATAAATTTTAAAAAAACAAGGAGGGTCGGCACGGAAAATTAAATATACTAAAAGATTCAAACCAGAATAAGCAACTATGAGACTCAAGACTACAGAATATATGTGTGTGTGCACATGTATGTATATCTATGCATACATGTATATAAAATAAGACTTGTAAATGAAAAACACAATAACATAACTAAATAATCCAAAGGGAAGGTGATGGAAAGTGGAAGAAAATGTACAAGGAGTCTTCAAAAAGTTCATGGAAAATGCATATTGGGAAGAAATTTCAGCATGTGGATAATGAGGAAAGCTGATCAAAGTGACAGGCAAAGTGGCCACAAAAATATGTATAATGATATAATACAAGAAAACTCCATTTTTTTTTTTTTTTATGTAGAGACTTGAGTTTTAAAAGAAGTTTGAATTTCCTAGGATACTAGGTCCCAGGGAAGAACTTTCTTTTAATTCATTTACTTCTTGTATGTGACAGAAATGGGATGCTAGGCCATCCCAGGGAGGAACTTGACAAGAGAGAACAATACCAACTTACATCAAAGATGGGGGAGCTGTGACTATCACTGCAGAGAAAGAGATAATGAGCTAGTTATCTCTGAAGGAGAAAACCAAGTTACTGTAGATGTCTCTAAAACAAAAGTCAATGTCAGAAGACTGGAAAGCGGTGTTCACCAAGTCCTAAGGATATTTCTCAAAAATGCTAGTGTATTAAATCCCTTTGGAAGCATGAATCCTGCTCTTGGCAGTGAAAGTTGGGAACTAGTCAAGTTAAGAACCACCATAACAATTATCATCCCAGGTAAATTTATACCAGCTCTGTCATCTCTGTCCTAAGATTTCCTTTGCTTTAGGAATGGCCCCAGTTAGAATGTTGGTAGTTCCAGGGACCAGCAGATGGCATAATAGCTATGTTGCTAGACTCTCATGTAGTCAACTGTGGTTCGAGTCCCAGACCCGGTGGCTTAAACTCATGCTGGGCGAGTGTGCATGCATGCCCAAGATCCCAAGAGGAGAATGGAAGATAAAGTTTTCAGTGTGGCCATCCCCCCTTGGCGGGGGGGGGGGGGGATGTGATTTCTCCGTTTCTATCTCTCCGTTTCTCTCTGTCTTTCTGGTGAGCACACAACTCCTTATAGCAAAAACTTCTCCAAAAAATAAAAAAAGAATGTTGGTAGTTCCAAACTCACAGGTTTGGTTCCATCCCTTCTAGACCTCAACTTCTGTTATATCTGGAATTCCTCCCCATGTGATCCTTTAGGATGGAGCTAGCAGGACCAAAGGATCTCATGGCACTGTATCAAACTGTTCTTACTATTTACACACCGAAGTGAACAAAGGAATCCTGTCACTCCAACCCACATTACAGTTATTTCACTTTCTGGCAACTTGATTTCTCTCTCTCTCTCTCTTCCATTTTTCTTATAACATTTCTTTTTAAAAATATTTAACGGTTAAGACACCTAACTGAACAACTGGCATGGCATCTGCAAATACAGCCTCAGCCAGGCCGTTCTGTCCATTCTCTGGACCGCAAGGTGTTTGGGTGCACTATCACCATGATCACTAGAACGTAATGTTCGGTGCAGATTTTTCTCCTCATTCTCTGCTCTTCTTTCAGCATTTCTCCCTGGTTTGTTGGCTCAGTGCATTCTACTTCTCATCAATAAATTGGATGCATTTTCCTCTGTTTCAATTGAATAAGTCTTTTCTTCTTATGAAATGACCTAGAATCCTTCATTTATAAGAGTAATAGGCAAAAATTCTCAAAACCTAAGAACTCGAGTAATGATTCTTCCCTTGTGGGCAAAGTGAGAGATCAAAATAAAGAATCTAGAAATAAATTTTAAAAAAACAAGGAGGGTCGGCACGGAAAATTAAATATACTAAAAGATTCAAACCAGAATAAGCAACTATGAGACTCAAGACTACAGAATATATGTGTGTGTGCACATGTATGTATATCTATGCATACATGTATATAAAATAAGACTTGTAAATGAAAAACACAATAACATAACTAAATAATCCAAAGGGAAGGTGATGGAAAGTGGAAGAAAATGTACAAGGAGTCTTCAAAAAGTTCATGGAAAATGCATATTATGAAAAATCTATGTATTTCAAATATTTTGCACGTAAATAAATTTGTCTTTGGGTTCCATTTCTTTACAAACTTTTTGAAACCCCCTCATCTTTGTGCAAGTGTCTCTCTTTCATTGCAAATAATCAGTAAGTACTATCTTACAGTGCTTACTAAATATAACAGCAAGTTATATTTACGGAAATTTTGAAAGAATTAAATACTCAAATACTGGTGATTCCCAACTTCTAATTGCTTTACACAATGTTTTTGTAACTGAACTAGTATCAAGGGCTAGCCTAATTTATAAGAAGACACTTCAATGCAATCCAACAGCTATTGCTGTTTCATATCAGCCTTTTCTTCTGTTATATATAAATAAAATGATTTTTTGAAACTCTAAAGAGCAGGCTGTATGATAAATGAAACATTTTTTTCCAGAATTACTTTCATCTCTCCATCTATGTAGTATTTGATCTATGTATATGTGATAGGGGGAGGTTGGAAATGATATTAATTGTTAAAAGATATATTTCAGATGACAGCATTTTAGTAGCTTTATCTTTTTCTTTCCTTTTTTTTCATATTATGAGAACATATACCTTTTATAAACCAATGAAATTATTTTAAAAATCCAATAATGGGTAATGTCATCAAGTAAGTAATCATTTACTGGATATTAAATATCCTTGTCACGCAGCGCATTCTGTTTGGCTCTGAGATGCCAACCCATCCTCCTAGGTAAGCAAGGAGAAGAAAGCCTGGGCAGGATGAGAACTAATGATGCTGCATGCAGAAAAAAATGAAGTGCCAGCTCTTCGATTTGGCAAGAAACATTTCCATAGAGACAGTAAGCCTTGCACCACAGGGCAATAGAATGAAGAACAAGACCCAAGGTTATGTGCAGTGGGCATCTGAGTATTGGATATGGAGAGAGAAACGTGAAAAGAAGCACTGCATATGATTGAGTGGAAACAATTTCACTGGAATGTTCTGTCCAATGGAAGCTGTCACAGAAGGCAGGTGACCTTTAGGTGACTAAGAAAGTGGGTGCAGGTGAACTGGCAGAGCAGAGAGTGGTTGGTAGCAGTGTGGGTCCCACTTTACTGGCTTCACGGAAATCCAACAAGCCTTCTTGCATGCATACCATGGCTCTCTCAACAAGGCATTTTCCTTTTTGTAAAAACCCTTTTCTCAGAGCCAGAAGGTAGCAGAGTGGTTAAGGCATTGGACTTCCACATAGTCAACCATGACTTGAGTCTCAGGCCTGACAGCTTAAAAATCACACCGGGCACATGTGTGTGAGTGTCTAAAATCCTAGGAGGAAAAAGAGGAAAAGAGATTGGGAGGAGGATAGAGGAAAATAGATTGCAGTGTGACATTTCTCCCTGGGGGCGGGTGATTTCTCATTTTCCACCAAAAAACCTGTTTCTCAAAAAATTAAAATAAATCAATATAAACGTCAGCATTTACTTGTTGTTTTGTGCAAAGTTTAGAACAAATACTGTTTGTAAGACAAACACAAGGAAATAAATCTCCTCACAAAGCCAGTTTGGGAAATCAAAGATTGATTAAATCATACTCAGGAAGGCTTGGGGAAAACCAAATTGTCGGCATCTCAAACTCATTATAGGGAAGGGGAGGATTAAAGGTTTTTCGGGTTGACAGACCTAAGCCCAACTCTTCCCCAGGTATTTTTTGCCCTGGCACAATCTATCCAGAGGAAGACGAGAAGGAAAGAAAAACAAAAACGCGCAAGGCAAAGAAAGATAAAATACACACAGTTTTGTAGTCACGTGTTTTGCCACCCCAAATCTGCTTTGTCCTGAAATCACATGAAGAAAGAATCACAGCTTGATCAGGTCATCCAGGATTCAAGAACGAGCGTATGAAAAGCCTTGCCACAAACAGAGCTATGTTCTCTGGATTTAGCAGCAAGTTTTAACGGTAATTAATTTGCAAGAAGAAAAAAAAAATAGAACATTTCAAAAACGAACAGTTCTGAAAAAGGAAGCTTCTATCCCTTTTGGAAAAGGGTTTAGGCAAGTGGAGAAGAGACTGAGAAAACAGGCAGAGATACCAAGTAGAAGCTGGTTTTCCTGCCAGTTACCGGGGCTGCACTCAGTTACTGCAAACTTCACGGTGTAAAATAAATGGAATGGGATTCTCTGTCATCTGACTTCCACCAAATATCACCCTCTTCCAATTTGCGCTCAAATTTATGACTACTCCTTGGCCTCGAAAGTCTTAGAGAATAAGTCACAACTATATACTGTGTTTTATTAACCAGAGTCTTTCATTTGGCAAGACCAGGCTGCCTTAGCAGTCACATTGCTGGCAAAGAAAAAGTGGGGTGCTTGGAGACACTGGTTAACTAACCAGTGTCACACAGCAAATCTCCAAAGACGTTATACCAGGAGGTTCCAAACCTTCGTAGGTGTTAGATGGTGCTAGTCAGGCCTCCTCCGTTTAACACTTTCTGCTATATTTTGGCCTCATTCCATTTCAGGTGGGGTACTTTCATTATCTTCCTTAATCCTCCCAACCACTCCATTGGATTGCCATGAGGAATGAATGTGGTCCTTGGAAGCATGGAAAAGGTGTTCAATAAACAATCACTGAATGAATTACTGAGTAGAACAGGCCCAGAGTAGCTACTCGGAGATAAAAGCTATTATTCTTATAGTCAGATATTAACAGATATCTGTCCACTAGTATTCTTTAATTTGGCCTCCCCCAAGAAATGTTCTATAGTTAACTTCTAGGTGCACTTCGAAATTAAAAAAATCACCCAACCTGTGCTGTATGTGAAATTGCACTGCTGAGCTCGGTATGGCTTTTATAAAACCACACACGTTTATACCCAGCAGCCAAAACACACAGTTCAGGAGCTATGATACATTTGGTGATAAGGGAAAATGCATGTGTAGATATATATGTGTGTATGTGTGTGTATATATATATTTTTCCCCTGTCTCTTCGCTCTTCAGAGGAAAAAAATGAGAACTGAGTGAATGATATGAAGAATACAAGAAAGCAGTTACTGCTTTAAAAGGCTTGAAGTGATTATTAATTTTTTTCTGTTGGTTCTAAAAGTCATCTAAAATTGAATTAGGAAGAACAAAATTGATTTTGCTAAATTGAAAACCCATTCAGTACGTTGAGGTTTTAATAAAATTCTGATGCTGATTTCTGGATTTCTTAGGAACATTTAATGCTTGGCTTTTAGGGAGACACCTTTTAAACTCAGAATGATTCCTCAGGCACACGTTCAAAAGACAAGCTTCTTAGCCAACAGAAGCCGTTTGTCATTTGTCCCAACACTTCTGTCCTTTCTTCTCGGCGATGTCATTAGCGGCCAAAACTTTTTACCTTTTAAAAGAATAAATTAACCTGAAATCTTTTGGTTGCAAGTGACAGAAGCTTAATTATTTCCTCAAGTAACTAAGTTCAGAAGTATGCTAGCTGCAGGCATAGCTAGATCTAGCCACACAAATAGCATTTGTAAAAGTTTGTCTTTCTCCCTCCTGGCTCTAAGTTGCCGTATGTTAAGCTTTACATTATCACAACGGAAATGACAACAGAGAAAACAAAACTTCCAGGGCCAATATCTATTAGCCTGGTTTAGGCCACATGGCTATCCTTACATATGAACGTCCAGACTTGTGTCAGGTGTTGGACTGGGTTTGTTCCCGAAAGAACCACCTATAGGGGAGAGAGCAGGGATGGAATGTTGACCTGACACAAATAAAACAATGGTGTTCGACATTAAGGTTTCTCTATTATTACCTCTCCGCAAAATCTTTATTCCCCCATTGCCAGAAGCTACATACACTCCCCAGAGGGAGAGAAAAAGCACCTCCCCAATGGGATATAGTCACTGAAATCCCTTCCTTCATTTCTCCATTCCATCAGGATTTCAGGCGTGCACACACAAGCACCCAGTGTGTTTTTCAAGCCACTAGGCTGGAGTTAGAACTGCAGTTGGCCAAGGGGATCCAGCATTTCATGCACAGCACATAACTACATAAGGGCAGTCTCTCTGTGGGACCTTTAATGAGTTCTCTGGGTATGAAGAAGTTCTCCCTTTCTACATACCAGGGTTCAGTTGTTATGAACCACTTACAACTTTTTCAGTGATCCCATTATATATTGTATGAGTTACCAAGTCTTTTTTGCATGTCTTCCCAGAAGACTAGCCATAGAGGGAAACAGGAAAGGGGGAAAGTCTTCCTTTTATGTCCTAAGGAGCCCCAAACATGATCATTCTATTTGAGGTGCAAACATCTTAACTTGAAAATGGAAATGATAATACCTGCTACAGAGTGATACCATGACAATTATACATCAGAAATCACATAACTAGGGAACCAGCAGTTAGCGTAATGGCTATGTCGCTGGATTCCCACGTAGTCGACCGCGGTTCGTGTCCCGGACCCGGTGGCTTAAAACCCACGCCGGGCGCGTGTGCGTGTGTGCCCAAGATCCCGAGAGGAGAATGGAGGAGAAGGGATTGCGGCGTGACCATCCCCCCTGGGGGGTGATTTCTCGCTTTCTGTCTCTATGTCTCTGTCTGTCTGGCAAGCACACGCGCCCTACAGTGAAAATCTCTCCAAAATAAATAAATAAATAAATAAAAATAAAATAAATCACATAACTATACACACACACATGCACACACCCCGCACATGCCTGTATCACCCATGCTCTGCCAGGTGCAAACAAAAAATGAGCTCCTATGAACTCCTTATGAATTAGACTCACTCAAGCCACCCAGGTGGTGTGGCGGTCAAGGGGCTGGATCCCACGTGGTCAGCTGCACTGTTCAAGTCCTGGACCCATGGCTTACAAAAGACTGGTATATTTGTGTGAGAGTGTCCAGGGTTCTAAGAGAAGACTGGAGAAGAAGGAATTTTGGTATGGTCATCCACCTGGGAGTTGCATTCTCACTTTCTGTCATGTGCGAGAGAATGCACTTTATAGCAAATAAAAAATGAAATAAAAATGAAAAGAAATTAGTCTCACCGTCTCACCCAATTCATCAGTTTTATTTCTCAAAGTAGCAAAGACATCGGAACCTTAAACTTCAGTTTCCTCATCTACAAGGTGAGATCAATCACTTCGGTTTTCTTTTCCCATTATGGCAGGGCAAAAGAGCTGTGGCATATTATTTCAACTGTCTAAATCTTCTAAGAAAACCAAAGGGAAAAGAAAGAAGAAAGACATTCGACATTGCTCTCTGCCTCTAGTGCCAGCTGCCGACTGAATTTGGCAGGCGCAGCAGTGGAATTCTGGTCATGGAGGTAGAAAAATCTCAGCTTCTGTCCCACCAACCACATATTGCCACACACACAGCATTTTCCTTCTCTCAACTAGAATTTTCTCTGTGTGGCAGAAGAGGCTTTCAGAGGTCAGTTTGAAAGCAAACTGTGTGGACTTTGTTGGGGTGAGAGCATTTGATGCCCTTTGCCTACCACCTAAGGTTCACATGCGCCAGAAACCAGAACACCACCTATCCCAGCAAAGTAGGGCAATGGGCACGTTTGTGCCAAAAAGCTTCAATCCTTCCCAATCAGCCTGGGACATCTTCCTGGTTCCTTAACAAAGAGACCCTTTAAAAGGCAGGTACTTACCAGAATGAAAGAGCTACCCACCAGGAACAAGTCCTAGGATATTCAAGTTCTCCCATAGCAACACTCCAAAGGTTTCAGTAACTGCACCGGAAGAATCAAATAAGTTCTCTGCCATTTCTGTTGATTTTCTACTTTGCTGTCAAATCTTAATTCTAAACCTGAGCTTCCTACTGGTTTATATTATTTCTATTCTTAAACCAGCATTGATGCTTCGTTGTGTACATCAGTGTTTCTCAAAGTAAGGTCCAAAGAGATCCTGAGGATCTCTTTGGAGCTCTTTGGAAATGCAAGCTCTCGGAACCCACGTCAGACCTCAGAATTGAAGTAAGGTCCTAGGGCCAGAAACATGAGGATCTCTTTGGAGCTCTTTGGAAATGCAAGCTCTCGGAACCCACGTCAGACCTCAGAATTGAAACCCCACTGTATAGAGCCCTCAACTGCGTGCACAAGCTCTCAAGGTGATGCTGATGGTCGTCCAAGTTTGAAAATCACTATTTCATGTCGTTAAGCCTATATGTAAATATGGCTTATAAATATGACTTTCTAATTTCATGCTCCAGTGCAGACAACTTTTTTTTAAAGAATTATTTAATTTATTTTTATTTATTCATTCATTTATTTAAATGTGACCAGAGAGAGACAGATAGAGAGAGGGAAAGTGAGAAAGCAAGTCACCAGGTCCAGGACTTGAACCATGGCCGGCCATGTGAAAGTGTCCAGCACCTTAACCACCATACCACCTGCTGATACTCAGTGCAGACAGCTTTCTATTATTCATTTATGAACATGAAACCTGACAAGAATGGCTTCACTCAAGATGGAAATCTGGTCCTATTTAAATACATATGTTATTTCTTTCTTCTTTTCTTTTTGAGAGGTTTTTGCTTTAGGATGACTGCGCTCACTGGATAGACAAAGAGAGACAGAAAGTGTGAATTCACCCTTCAGGGGGGATGGCCATGACAATCCCCTCTCCTCCATTCTCCTCTCAGGATTTTGGGTGCACATGCACCGAGCGTGAGTTTTAAGCCACCAGGTCCGGGACTCAAACCACAGTCGTCTACATGGGAGTCCAGTCACATAACTATTACACCATCTGCTGGTCCCAAATACATGTATTATTTCTAATTAAACACAGGATCATACACCTGCCCAATTTAGCATGTTTGCCAATAACTCTCTCGTAAGGACACACTACTTCCCTAAACTTTCAAAGACTCAATTCTTTGAGTGATTAGTTGTCATGTCTGCTGCTAAGCAGGGAGTGACTTTGGGACTCGTTAGTACAGAGTGTTGTCCTGGGTTATGGGTCCTCCAGAGTTCAGTGGATACTTTGACCTTTCTATACTAATTAACTTGGTGGTCTAGATTTTTAGGTCAAAACTCCACCCAAAGCCCCACCAACTTTAGCTACATTTAGACCATAAGGCTTGGTGGCTAGACCAGATGTAGAAATACTTCTGGACTCAGATATACACTGCACAAGACAGCTTTTTCTACAAGCCAAGAGATCTGAGGATAATATTCTGTACCAACCCATGTACCCAATAATCAAGTTCTTCTATTTGAAGTTCTTTCCTACAGGCCAACTTTAGAGACAACCACCAAACCCATCATAAACATCACAATAATACTGAATCCATGAAAGAAAAGAGTGGGGGTTTTGATTCTCTTCTTTCTCAGAGTATTTCTAGACCCCTCTATAAAATGACTCAGGTATCATCACTGCAGAACAGAATGTTGAGAAGTAAGAAAAACCAAAGGCCAGCTATCACAAGCCAAGAGTCTCCAGTTCACTGTTGAGAAGCTGGCCAAGACTCTCCTCACTCAGTTGTCTTCCTGGCATTAATTCTTCCCTAACTTCTTCCTAACTAGTAAACTGAGCTTTGACCCTTGTTTTCAGTAGGACTCCTAACTTCCTAGTTGCCCACTAGTCTTTCAACTCTTAAGAGCACTATGAATTAGATTTAATCTTTCTGGACTTTCAGAATTTATTCCCAGTCCCAATCCAAGCCCCTTAGCTGAGAGACCTCGCTGAAGTTGTCTTAACCAGATAAACAACTGCTGCAACTTCCTCTGCCAGGAGCCATGAAAGAGGAGAAATCACATTGTTTTGCTTACAAAGTGAACATTTCAATATGTGAACATTTCTCCCCAGTCCAGTTGGTCAAAATGTCTTCAACAGATAACATCCCACCTCCCCAAGAAATCAACACCCTCCAAAAAAAAACGTTTCTTTTTTTTTTTTTTTGAGAGAGGTTTTTGCTATAGGGCGCGTGCGCTCGCTAGACAGACAGAGAGAGACAGAGAGATAGAAAGCGAGAAATCATCCCCCAGGGGGGATGGCCATGTTGCAATCCCTTCTCCTCCATTCTCCTCTTGGGATCTTGGGCACGCATGCACACGCGCCCGGCGTGAGTTTTTTTAAGCCACCGGGTCCAGGACGTGAACTGCGATCGACTACATGGGAGTCCAGCGACATAGCCATTACGCTAAATGCTGGTCCCCAAAAATCAACATTTCTTTATTGGTTATCTATGAGTACATAATATATTTGTGCCAAAATTTAGCTTAAAACAATAATAATTTTGGAGTAGTTGGTTACTAAATTCTGGTTTAGATCATTTACATAGTTATCAAAAGGCTTGATAGGGTCTGGAGGATCTAGTAATACTTCCAAGATGACTCAGTCATATGACTGGCAAGCTGGTGTTGGTCATATGCTGTTGGTCTCAGTTCTTTTCAATGTTCCAAGTGTTATGTAAGACATACTAATACTTTTTTTTAAATGATTATTTATCTAAAATTAAATTTTAAGTGTACATCCTGTATTTTTATTTGATACATTTGGTCACCCTAGTTATTACAAAATGACAGCTGGCTTCCCCAAGAATGAGTTATTTGAGAGACCAAGGAAAATCTTTCATATAGAACCTCTTATAACCTCATCCTAAACATCATCTGCCACATTCTACTCATGGTACCGTTCAACACTAATTCAATGGAGCAAAGGCCTAACTAAGACTATGAACACCATGAAAACCCAATGTGGCCAGATTGAAGGCTGCCTACTGAGGATTCATCTAGCTAAAATCTTTCATATTGAAATAAGATCTGGGAACATGGTTAAGGGAACATTTTAATCTGAAAGTTTGTCCTTAATCAAATAAGAAATTAAAATGTTGAAAGAGAGTAAAAAAATTAAAGAATAAATTATTAAAATCCAAAAGTTCAATTTTATTTTTAGAGGTAAAATTTTAAATTTAAGTCTTAAAGCATTTATTAACTCTCTAAAACTGTTCTTAAAGAATTATTTTATTTATTTAATTGTATTTGTTAGTATTATTCTTTTTAATTTGACCAGAGAGAGAGACAGAGAGAAATAAAGGGAAAGTGAGAAGGCAATCTGCCAGGTTTGAGACTCACACTGAGGTAGGCCATGTAGAAGTCTAGCACCTTAACCACCAATCCGCCCCCAGCCCAAACTCACTAAATCTTGAGTTACAATTCAGTGCTCCTTGAATATTTAAAATATACATATATTTAAAATTTAAAAAGAGAGAACTTAGAGTTAATTTTTTTGGAGAGAATTTTTTCTATAAGGAACATGCACTCACCAGAGAGACAGAGAGGGAAAGTGAGAAATTACCTCCATGGCGGGGGGCTGGGGGGGGGGAATGACCATACTGCAATCTTTTCTCCTTCATTTTCCTCTTGGGATTTTGGGCATACACACACATGCACGTAGCATGAGTTTCAAGTCAATGGGTCCAGGACTCAAGCCATGGTCTGCCATGTGGGAATCTAGCACTTTAACCCCTACGCCACCTGCTGTCCCCCTTATAATTGGTTATTGAAGAAAGAAGTATAGTCTCCAAGCACAGAGGGAGGGAAAAGAGCATTTGTTTTTGAAAATGAGAAAGCCTAAATTAGCAGCTCACCAACTCCATATCTACTGTTCAACAGAGGAAGGAAGAGATTAGGTGTTTTACAGGAAAAGAGAAGTGGGCACAAATGAGGACTTGCCTCTGCCTACCTAACAGAGCCTCTGGGTTCTATCAGCTTACTTTTTCTGACTTGTAAAACATAAGATTAATATATTTTCAAACTTTACAATAGGTTAGAATTTGAGCTGTGATCTTCCTTGTCAAAGATGCTACAAAGTACCCTTCACCTACCCAAAAAGTGGAAGGAAAAGATGCATGGATAATGTCAGGTTTTAACTTGATAAAATAGTCTATCTAAATGTAGATTCCTGACAAAATGGCCAAGGAAATTTACACGTTGGCCATTTTGTCATGCAAATGTGGGCTGCTGGTTAGGAAGGAGTATATTCAGCAGGGACTATTGCAGAAGAAAAAAAAATATATAAAAAAAAAAAATGTGTTAAGCTTTAATTCTTGTGCCCAAGACTGTGACAAGGAGTCTGAGATCCCTTGGCCAGGTGTGGATATCAGGGTAACCCTGTTTGTTCGCTGTTCTGAGGAATGCCCTCTACTTGCCCTTGGCCACCCACTAACTCATTTCCTAGCCCCCAAGGAAACCAGAGCCTCCAACGTGGAAGCTGAAAATAAATTAGACTGTCAATGGGGAAGATATTTACTAGGAAGAAAAAAAATGCATTTCGGTTCTCAAGTATAAACATTAAGTGACTATTGTAGGACTCAGACCACCTTCGCTCCAGGGCCCAGATCATTTTGTTCCTGTGGACCCACAGAGTGGAATAAGACGTTCAAAATGATAATCACATAAATAACTGTTGGGATATGGGATGAGGAATAGGGGGATATCAGAATGCTGGGGCCTGGAGGTTGGGTGGCCATTAGAAAGGCTAGTGGGGATATATTCAGATATTTATTCCCAACTCATTGAAAATTGTGCATCATTGAAAATTGTGCATCAAAACTTTTACTAATGAGTGAAGCTTGCTGCAGAGTGAACATACTGCAAAGAAAATAGTCTCCTGGCTTTTTTATAGCATGAAATTCCAAGTTCAAAATGTTAAAGCTTGGGGTGTGATTGACATTAGAGATTGTGCCTGGGACCATCCGTTGGGAAAGGTGAAGATGTGGCAAGGCTTGGACAACCACATAACAGTAGATGGTATGAGTATGAATCTGCATATGTATACTGGGGGGCATTATCTTGAAAAAGATTACCAGCCAACACAGAAGATGTAGCCTAAACCTAAACAGCCATTTTAAATCTTCCCTGAACATTAGAATCATCTGAAGGACTCTTAAGACTCCTCATACCCAGGCCATACTCCATACCAATTAAATCAGAAGAGCTGCACGTAGAACCTAGACAGTAGTTCTTTAAATTCCCCAACTGATTCTAATGTGTAGCAGGGAATGAGAAACTCACTGATCTTCTAGAATATTCTAACATGAAACTAGCATTAGAATTACCTGGATAGTTATTACAAAGAGCAATGTTAATTCAGAAGTCCTAGGATAAGACTCAAAATTATTCTTTTCAATTGGCACCCTAAAAACCAACAACCATGATAAAGTTGGTGCCTTTTTCTCAGAGATAATATTTCTACAGATAATTTTAAATGAAAAATATTACCAAACTCAAATCAGATTTGCTCGCCCAAGTGCTATGAAACCAAGCCATAGGCACATGGTGTGATGAAGGAAAGTACAGCTTTATTACAAAGCACAAAGCAAGGAGAGCGGGCAGCTCATGCTGAAGAGACCCGGTCTCCCAGATGTTCTCCACATGTGTTTTTAAGGGCGAAATTAGGGGCAGAGGTCCTAGGCGCATGATCAGTTCAGTGATTGGTTCAAGAGGGTGTGATCATGTCATGGGCATTCTTGATTGGCGAGGCCTTAGATAATCAAATTTCTCTCCAGGTGTCTGGAGCCATTCAGCCTGGAGTCTTTTAGCTCACAACCAGCAGTTTCCAAACTATAAAACATCTTACATATTGAAATAAAAACCTTATCTTTCTTTTAAGTGAGAGTTTAGAGGTCAAATGGCCCTCACTCATGGTCAATGTTGGTCACCATCATAAACTAAAGTCTGAAGACTTACTCCTTACTCAGGAAACCTAGAAGATACATTAAGGGGTCCTTGCTCGGTTTCAGAAAGATAAATAATGCAAAGGTAGAAGTCATAGAAGCAATGGTAGCTATTGAGCATGACATGTATAAATATAGAGTTTGGGGGAGAAGGCTCAGGTTGAGGACTTCGCATAAGTCCTTCATATATGGTGCATACAGACTCATGGTGAAGTGGCCAAATCTGCTTGGCTGATAGCAGGGCACTGAAGCTCTTACTAGATTCAATCAAGCAAAAAAAGAAGAAAAAACTTCACTCTGAGTCAGCACTCAGTGATATAATAATTATTCTGTTAAACAGGTCTGTTAGAACAACACCCAAAAGAACATTTGATAAGCTTAGATTAGGTTTGGAGAGCCACCCTCACCACCAAGAAAAGCAAGAGAATTTTTAAAATAGACATGGTGAAATTTGTTTTGACTTCTCTGAGTAAAACTTTGCTCATATTTCAGGACTATGCAGTATCCTAAAGATTTGAGGCTCCTAAGCCATTGTTAATTTTGAAGACATAGAGATCAATATGTATCTGCATTCATAACCTCTCTCTCATTGTCTATCCATCTGTTAATCTGAGTAGCCATAAAAGTATATCATCTCTTTTCTTAACTCAGAATGAGAAGCTACAATCAATAGTGCTTAGTCTGATGAACATGAAAGGTTTTGCACATCCGTCTCTCCCTAAGTTCTGCCGAAAAGTGACATTTCTTAGGCCGAAGTTATCACAAGCAGGAAGAACTGAAGTCAAGAAAGGTCTGGCCAACTGAAGTTTTTAGGGGAATTCAGAAAAGAAGGCTGATTCCTGAGCTGAAATGCAGCCAGGCCAGACAAGTTAGCACCTAGACTTTTGCAAGAAGCAACTTGGGGCAGTAAGTGATGAACCCTGGGATTTGGTCCGAGCTGCCTCTTATCTCTGACAGTGCCCCTGGCATCATCCAGCTTAGTTGTGACTCACGGGACAAGCCCCATAGATGAGCCACCCTGCCCACTTCCCATGGACCTGGAAACAAAGTTGAGATTTTCTGTCCAACAAATGATTAAGACAACCAGTCTTCCCATATCAGATACGAATAATACTTGGGGCTAAACTGTTGCACACATAGAAGAAAATGTCCACATATCGAAACTGGTAGTGTTGCAGTCCTGCAAAATAATGTGTCTGGAATTTCCCCTATGAAACATCATTCAATCATTGAACTTAATAGCAAAAAAAGATCATTATTTCCAGCCCTTTTGGGTAAAGAGAGGACAACTGAAGATTCAAGCAGGCGGTATAGTGGTTAAGGCACTGGACTCCTGCATTGCCAACCTCAGTTCAAGTCCTAGACTTGGTGAATTGAAAAATTACATGGGGTATGTACTCATGCATACCCAAAATTCCAAGAGAAGAATGAAGGTTAGAAGGGAGTGTGGCACAGTTGTTTCCCCTGGGGAATGATTTCTCACCTTGCCTCTCACTGTCTCTCTCTGGCCATGCAAATGCCCTGTGTAAAACCCTTTAAAAAAATTGTAAATAATAATGACAGTTGAAATCCCTTGATTATTTTGCCTCTAGCTCATACAACTAGCTTGTAGAAAATCTGTGGCTAGAATTGGGCTAGAACCATGGCTAGAATATGGGTCCACTACCTATGATAGGTAGTAGTGATGAAATCGTGTGAGATGTCACTGATTTGCTTTTCAAGTGGGAATTCTAGTGCATTCTAGATCAAAGTTGTCTACTCAGGGAACCACTAATATGTATGGCTATTTGGCTTTCGAAATGCAGGTGTGTAAATTGAAATGTGGTGTGATTATAAAATACACACAAATATTGAAGATTCAGTGTGAAAAAATATAAGAATCTCATTAATATGCTGTTAGTCATGAATTAAAATGATAATATTTGGACATATGGAATTGAATAAAATATATCATTAAAAATTGCTATGTTTTGTTTTTGTGTATTATCTTTTGAATGTGACTATAAGAACGTTTAAAATTAAATGTGGGTTCTTACTGTATTTTTATCAGGCAATATCATTTTGGAAGCATGAACTTGGGAATGTCACCCAAGTTGGAAAATTATTACCTCATTTTCAAAATAAAAGAAAAAGATGGTACTATTTTTTTTCTTTTTCTTTCTTTCTTTTCTTTTTTTTTTTTTTCTTGAGAGATTTTTGCTATAGGGTACGTGTGCTCACTAGAGAGACAGAAAGTGAGAAATTATCCAATAGCCTCAGGGGGATGGACACACCACATACAACCCCTTCTCCTCCAATCTCCTCTGGGGATTTTGGGCATGCACACACACATGCCTGGTGTGAGTTTTAAGCCATCAGTCCAGGACTCAAACTGAGACTGACTACATGGGAGTTCAGCGACATAATCATTACACCATCTGCTGGTCCCAAAATGACACCACTTCTACACTAGCTAAAGCAATTTTCTAGTCTCTCCTGGAATATTATAGCAGTCCCTAACCACATTCTCTCTTAAATCCTCCAGACAGTCCTCTAGTTCCCAATGAGAGGACTCCTGAAGAAAGAGAGAAAAATGAGAAAGCATCCCCAAGGGGATGATCACACTGTAACCTCTTCTCCTCCATTCTCCTCTTAAGATTTTGGACATGTACACACACATGCCTGACATGATTGTCAAGCCCAGATCCAAACTCAAACTGCATTGTCACCCAAGTGGGATCCAGTAGCCTTCATCACACTACCGGTTGGCCCCAGAGAACTCTTCTAAAAATACAAGCCTAATTATGTCATTGTAACTGTAGTTGGTGACAATTCAATGTGTATTTCATGATAGTGAGAAGAGAAGATTTCAATTGTGTGCAACAGAGAGTAATGATAAATATCGGATATATTTATTGCCCTGATTTAATCATTACACATTGTATATATGTATTAAAACACCTACAAATTCTTCGTAAGTTTCCTGAGAGCCTTACTCAGAGCACTCCCTACTCCCTCCTGGCTCTCTGCTCTTTTCCTCAAATAGAAACATCCTTCCTTCCTTTCCCTTGACTCTTAGAAATAAGGCTATTTTGTGAACTTGGCATAAGGTTTTTCTTATGCCAAGATACCTTCTCTGTCCCCCTCATGAGCCATGGTCACACCCTAACAAAGCCAGGTCAAGACCCTGGTTCTGCTGTGCCGAGATGAGGCAATATGTTATTAACCTGTTGTAATCCCAAAAGAGCCTGTTAAATACCTCCAAACATAAGACTTTATGTTCAAGTGTCCATAAGGTTCCTTTCTGTCCTAAGAATATGAATATAGAAAATAAAAGGAGTCCTTAAAATACTGCCTAGAGTTTAGTTAAAACTCTAAAACCAGAGATAGAAGACATCAAAGAAGCAAGTCAATTCTCAGTTGAGACAGGGAGTCTGCTGGCCCAAGAGGTAATTTTGTTGACTTACTTCTTCCTGACTGATCTATTTTTTGAAAACCTTGTAATTTGAAAACTTTACCAACATTTTCACACTTCTACTCATGCATCACAAATGTAGCCCATCAGCACACGCTGTAAACTTACTCCAAAATATATTTAGAATCATCTGATTTTTTCCATCTTTCTTACTGTTGCCACCTCTCCTCCATGGGCATCTCAGATTGTCTCCCACCTGGTCTACCTGCCTGGACATGAGCTACTCTAAACGATTCTATACTTAACAGTCAGAGTAATTTTGTTGAAAAGTAAATATTATTACAAAAATGTCTTCTTCAAAATATTCTTATGCATTTCTATCACACAAGTGACCGTACTCAAACATCCTGTCCTAAGTCACAGACCCTCTGGCCATGAAGTATCAACTCTCTTCTGCCCTTCTGCCCTTCAGCTCCAAGTACACTGTTCTTCCTGTTCTGAGAATATTACCATTTGGGGTTTAGGGTTGCCTGTTTGCTCTGCCTGAAATAATCTCCCACCAATCTACTATGGAGCTGCCGTTTTTTGTCATATGGAGTTAGCTCAAATGTTACTTCTTCAGAGAAATCTTACATGAACAGATAACTTGAAGCTGCCACTTAGTCTGTCATACACCCTAGTATAATTGTTTACCTAGTGGTTGGTACATTTTTTTGTTTTGTTTTGTTAAATTTATTTTATGCCTTCTGTCATTAAATTTTGGTTATATGAGAGCAGAGATATTGTCTCTTCTGCTCTCTACATTGATCTTCTTATCTGGAAGGATGACCATCACATAGAAACAAGTCATTAAATGTGAAGATACTTTAAAAGTTCATAGAAAATGAATATTATGAAAAACATATACACGAATTTCAAAATATTTTTGCACCAAAATAAAATTGTACATTAATTCCATTTCTCAAGAACCTTTTGAGATCCCTGTATTTTTTAAAATAATAAATATATTATTCTTAATATATGATAAGATTGGGATCAACAAGTGGCAACAGGACTTCCATATGGCTAAGCATTGTTCAAGTCCTAGACCTGAGGGCTTGCTTCTCACTTTCTCTCCTTCTCTCTTTCTCTTTCTTATCTCTCTCTGATGAGGTCATGTGCCCTATAGAATATTTAAAATACTACTAATAATAGTAAATTAAATAAATAATTAATTAAACTATATATGTATATGATAAAATTATAAACACTACCTTAACACTGCTTATTGAGGAACTAAAAATTAAGTTGTTTTGTAAACTAAGAAACAAATATCTGTTACACATCAAGTGCGTTAAATTACTTAAGTGTGTTTTTAATACAATGGTTCAGAAGTCAATTCATCGGAAAAGTTTCCTTAGCAACAACATCAACAAAAAGTAGTACATAGTGATAGTTTTCCTTGTATTTCTCTCTGTATATATATTATTTTCCTTTTAAGTAGCTTATTGAGAACTTCAAGGAATATGTCATGCCTTAATCTATTTCTCACAGTAATGAACAGAGTCAGACTTCTAATCTCACTACAGAAAATTGCACAACATGCATAAGTTATAAGACATGAATTCACTGAAAAAGTTTGGCAGTTCTACTAGGAGCTGGGGCTGGGATGTTTATAATATGAACCAAGTAGAATCATATAATCCATAGGTCACTTTTCTGTTGTAGGAATTTTATTTTCAGGTCAAACTTAAGGTGAAAGGTACCTTCTCCCTGCCAAAACTCAAGTAGAATATAAATTGACTTTCACCTCTTCATTTCAACTGAGGTTAGATCAGAGATCATAGAGAACATGGAGTCAAGAATGTTTGCGTAAACATTTGAGAGAATGCCTTGAAATGCATGCAATCTGGAATCTTGGCACTATGTGGGATGGTTTGTATTATAGCTTTAATTGTGACTATAGACACCCAATTAATAATTTCCTGAACGCATTCTAAAAGACACAATTCATGGAAGCCTCTCTGTTTCTGAATGGCTTTGGTATACAAAAGAAAATCAGAGTGCACCCAATGAAAAGGATTCGGAATGTACTCAGTGCATAGGATGGTCCTACAAGATGTTTGATAATTGAATAAAAATAAATAAGTAAATAAAAAGTGCATTGCAGAAAAACAGTGTCTAAACTTGTTCAAGATATAGAAAATTCTTTTGATGACATTTTGCTAAGGGGTAGAAGGGTTATTGTGCATGCCTCAGTTTTTTGTTACTTATACTGTGTTTAAGTGCGTAGCAAAAAGAGTATTACAAGGCAGATGATGTGTCCGGTCATTCTGACAACTCATTTGTGGGAAAGATACTTCTTTACTATAGTTTAGACACATACGTGGAAGAGATGAACCCAACTGAGCGCCTTGTCAGAGTCAAATGTCTAGAAATCCAAGTGGGCAGGTTAAACAAAACACACACTAATGATTTATGCCTTGGAATTTCTATACGTGTTTTACCCTTAATTTCAGGTAGTTAAACAAATGAAACAGCCTAAAATTTAACTCCAGGCTTAAAAGGATATGGATCTTTGAGTTCTATGACTACCTATGGTAGTCCTCTTGGCCTCTGAACAGCGTACAGGTCTAAATCAAAAGTATGTATTCACTTAATCAAATAGAAATGCACTGAAGCAAATAGGGAGATCTGAGCTCTTATTTGAGCACTTGAATTCACTTCACCTGGGCTTCTAATTCTTGTATAAATGAAGAGGCAACACCTGGCTACCAGAAAAGTAAGGATACCTACAGTTGGAAACGCTACTAGTTTTTATATGTCTACCTTCTGACTCCAAAATAAATAGACAAATAATGTCTTATTCGAGGAATGCTCTTCTGCACCCCAATATCTGGCCTCCCAGGTGGCCGTAGCTGGACCTGTGGGCTGTAGATCCCCCAAGCAGATGGAGAGATAAGCTAAATGTCTGGGTGGCTTCAATGTCCTGCCAGAGCCTGTGCAGAACACCGAGATCACAGATGTCTCTCCCAGACAGCACATGGCAGCACATGCTCTCCTCTTGGGTGAAAGTTACTGGGCTCATTTGGAACAGACAGGGAAGTGGTCCGGCCTGAACGAACACCATGCTCCGCTATCCAGAGCATAATTACAGTTTTGTTCATGGTGGAGAACTGTCCGTAGTATGGTTGCACCGTCTACATGATCATCGCAGGCCCACTCGGTGATTCTTGATCCCCAGCCTTGCTGGATTCCACTGCAAGGATCAGCCAGGACCTCCCGGCTCCCTTTTGTGCTTTGCTTAGAGCAAGTGAATCACATAGGACCACATGGTCTCCCTCCCTTTGTCTGCGTTTCCAGGTGGCCTTGGGCACCAGATCTGATTCCTTTTATAGCATCTGAGCTTGTGTTGAGCACTGCTACAGCTTGCCTTTGATTTTGTGTGATGTGTGATTATTTGATTGGAAAAAGCTCATTTGAATTGTTTAGGGACCGTTTGTTATGGGGACAGCTCACCAGGCTAGTACACTATAGACCAATAGAGTCTTGACAAGGAACTGGTTACAAGGCCTAACTGAAACCAGCTCAGTAATGTCAGGTCTATCTCTACCCCTCTGCCCCTTTTTCTCAAGCCAGAGTGAAGGTGAGGCAAGTGAGTTACCTCAGATGAGCTGTTTAAGGAGGCTTGCACTCTCAAGGACACACAGCACAGGGTTGGCACCTGGGAGTGAGCGTCGCCTAAAGTTTTAGCTCAAACATCTCTTTTGCCTCATCCTAGTCTCCATCCTACTGTTTCCATGAAGTGGACACAATAACATATTTTAGAATAATCATGAAAATGCAGAGAAATCATATACTAGACCTCATCCTAACATTTTGTTCTATCTCCTTAGTAAAAACTATCAGAAAACATGAATGCGGGAGTTTTAATGACAAGAGAAAGGTTTGTCTGACAAAGGTCTAAATCCATACAACAGGACACTAGGTTCAATTTACAAATCAGTTTAAGCCAACTGTATGAGCAAACCACGGGAAATAATAATATGATAATGCAAATCTTTTCCCACTATGGACGGAAGAGTTCTCTGCTGTGTCTTGGGCAGGTATTCCTCTCTCAGTCTCTTTAAAAGTTAAATTATTTATTTATCTCATAAGAGAGACATAAAGATCCCAACAGGGCCTTCACTCTTCAATACACCCCTCCCACCACCTTCACCAGCCTGGATCATAAGCTTGCCTACACCCAGCGTATACTGGGAGGCCCTGGGACATGAGAACCCAAGACTTCCATCTGACTTCCCCATCTCAGAGGGTTGCATTACTTCTGTACCCCCACAGCTGTCCAGGTGCTTCTCTGTTATTCACTTATTTCTCTGCACACCCGACTTTGGCCCACACCAAGTGCCATTCTTCACTGGGTTTTACCCACCTTGAGTCAGGTCTGTAGAGTGACCACAGCCATTCTGCACTATCTTTGATAGCATTTTATAGCTCAGACGTTAAATGTAAACTACAACCACCACCATCTGAATTCTTGCCACCAACCATCTAATTCCAGAGTCTTTGCACGATGCTAAAACTTAGAAACTTCATGTTTTCAGAGAGTGTTCTGCAAAATATCTGCTTCTCTCCCTGGTCCACAGTGTACATGGACTTGAGATATGTCATCTAATCTGCCTTAGTATAGAGCAAAATACAAATCTCAGATCATGTGTAACACAAACATTTCCTCTCGTGCAAAGTGGCCATAGTCTTTATCATATTCCTGTACTGTCTTGGCTGCAGCATCCTGGAGTTGGGCCATGGAACTATTTCATGCTTGTCACATATGAGTTAGAGATATGCAAGGTTTTCACTTCGACTTCCAAATAATTGTCAGTATAGGAGATCTTTTTCTTTTGTGTGTCTGTCACTACATTTTCACAGATTCTCTCAGCCTTGTATCCTCCTATCCATTCTGCCAAATTCCCACTAGAGCAAAACTTTAACGACAGCCTTTTCAAGTGTCCACATGTGCCTGAGACTGTGCTGGTATTACATGACTTACAACAGTCACTACTTTAAAACAGAGTTATTCCTCCTTACAAAAGAAAGGATTGAGGCACAATACAGTTGATGATCCTTCCAAAGCAGGTTGAGGACTGAAATTTGAACTCAAGCTTATTTGATGTTCAAATGGGACACCTGCCGGTCCCTATAGCCTGACAGACATGCAAGCACTCATGCCTCACTTGTTCCAAGCATTGGTTCATTTTGTTCTCCCCAAAGGAAGTGTTCTTTCTTTTCTATTTTATTTTATTTTATTTTGTTTTATTCCATTTTTATTTTTACCATGAGCAAGAGAGAGAAAGGCAGAGGGAGAGAGATAGCAAGAATCCCCAACAGGGACTCAACATGCACCCCACAATGGATTCTCTCACCCCTCAACATGTAAAAGCATGTAGGTCAAGGGTCATCTAGGTTTTCTTTAACTCAACAGTGGATCTGTATAAACTGCCCCATCTGCTGACAGCTAGCAGACCGTCTCATGTCTGCTGGCCTTAGTGCACTACCCCAAATCACTTGAATCCTATGGACACATTTGGAAGGCTATGCAACCCAAAGATATATAGTCATGAAAAGTGTTGGAGCCAGGGAATCTGGGCATATTCTCAGATGTTTAATGATTTATCTGTGTGACTTTTGGAGTATTTATGCCACTGTAAATGAAGTCTTTCTCTGAAGTTTTAAATGTGTTGGTTATTTGGTTTTGCATCCAGTTAATCACTTTGCTGCATATAGATTCCAAAACGTATATTCAAATTTATATCCATATTGGAAATGCAGAATGTACCACGCCGGTATAAATGTTAATGCTTGAATTTAATTTGAGTATTTAAAATTTAAATAAACCTGCAAACCAGCTTATTTTTGCAGAGTAACTTAATTGCATAAGACTTCTACAGAAAAAGTTTACCCATAATTTGAGTTGCAAGGCCTTGATTCTGATGAAGTCGGAAGACCAAAATCCGCATGCCCCGAAACAAGAAGCAGCAGGTAGGATGTGGTGGAGAAAGGATTAACGGCATAAATGGAGACAAGCAAGGCAGGAAGCTGGAGGGTACATGAGGGTCAGGTGTGCCGAGTGAGGAGAGGCTGTGTGTAAGGCTTCCAGCCACCATCGAGTGAGTGTCTATGAGCAGGACAAAATGTCATTGCTGGGTTTGAGATGAGTGTGGGTTTCAGGATGAAGCCCATGGAACCTTCCATGGAACAATGTTAACTGGAAGTGACAGTAAAGGATGCAGAGGTGGCTGTGAATAGTTTAAAGGAACTTTTATGGGCTGATTTTTGTACCCCTCCCAATTTGTGTGTTGAATTTCTAAACTCCAGGAATTGAGAATGTGACTGTTCAGAGCTTGGGCCTTTAAAGAGTTATTTTAGATAAAATTAGGTCATATAGGTGGATTCTAGTCCAATATGACTGGTGTCCCTGGAACGAGAAAATATGGGCATATGAAGAGACACAAGGGGACAGGTTCACGAAGAGACAGAAGTTAGCCATCCGCAAGCCAAAGGAGGGCTCAGAAGAAGCTAACTCTTTTGGCATCTTGACCTTCAACTTCTAGCCTCCACAACTGAGTCATGAAATTCTGTTGTTTTAGATGTCCAGTCTGGAAACTCTATGAAGGCAGCCCAAATTGATTTCTACAGTGACCATGTTGGCGAACAACTGCCAGGATGAATCTTTGTAGGAAACTCCAAACCCTGACAAGTTCATGAGCTGAATTCTCATAGACTCCCCTTAATTTTAAATAATTACGTAGTTCACATCTTTCTTGTTCTGAATGCTAGATTTCCTTTAATATTAAAAAATCATTTTGGGGAACAGCAGTTAGTGTAATGACTATGTCGCTGGACTCCCATGTAGTTGATTGCGGTTCTAGTCCTGGACCTGGTGGCTTAAACTCACGCCAGGCACGTGTGTGTATGTGCCCAAGATCCTGACAGGAGAATGAAGGAAAAGGGATTGTGGCGTGGCCATTCCTCCTGTGGGGCGATTTCTTGCTTTCTGTCTCTCTGTCTCTCTGTCTTTCTGGTGAGTGCACATGCCCTATAGCAAAAACCTCTCCAAAAAAATCATTTTGTTTGGATTACACTATATGCAATTCTTATACTCTTCTAATTTTTTACCAAAATAAATTCAAAAATGAAAAAAAAATCTCTTCCTGAATCAGGAATCCTTTTTGTGTTTCTAAAAAAATATGCCTTTAAATGCATAATGAATTTCATAATTTACGATATTTGCAATACAGCAACAGTTGAAATCAAGCAAGACTAGATTGAGCAAAAGCCTTTTTTAATTAATAGAGCTAACCAGATCATCCCATGTAAACAACCTCAGGAAGCTACCAGGTCTGAATAGCAGGTTTCCTGTGGGGCGATTTCTTGCTTTCTGTCTCTCTGTCTCTCTGTCTTTCTGGTGAGTGCACATGCCCTATAGCAAAAACCTCTCCAAAAAAATCATTTTGTTTGGATTACACTATATGCAATTCTTATACTCTTCTAATTTTTTACCAAAATAAATTCAAAAATGAAAAAAAAATCTCTTCCTGAATCAGGAATCCTTTTTGTGTTTCTAAAAAAATATGCCTTTAAATGCATAATGAATTTCATAATTTACGATATTTGCAATACAGCAACAGTTGAAATCAAGCAAGACTAGATTGAGCAAAAGCCTTTTTTAATTAATAGAGCTAACCAGATCATCCCATGTAAACAACCTCAGGAAGCTACCAGGTCTGAATAGCAGGGGAAGATGTGCATTGGCAGAGAATTTGGGAGAAGAAGCGTTATTTGTAAAGTGGCCAAAATACTGATTGAATTTACTTATTCCAAAACATTTGCTATTTGCCAGAGTATTCTTTGTTTTCTTATGTGTCCAGGTTACAGATCTCTGGTCCCCAACAATCTAAGAACACATTCAAGAAATATTTTTCATCCAAATTTTTCATTGAAGATATTCTTTTGGGTTGTCCCCACCCACTTTTTAAACTGTAACTGGTTTCTACAACTGCCACTGAAGTCAAACAAGTGGAAGAGAACAATAGAGTCACAGATTGCTTGCTCCAAATAACTGGATCAATGGAGCAGCAAGCACTGAGTCATGACAAAAATATCCCTCAAAGGGTTTCAAACTTTAGGAATTCACTGGACAGACACTGAGTTGTGTCTTCCAGGTATGAGAGGCTCATTCAGAATCAGAATACAATTCCCCACACTTTTGTCTATAATAAAACTAAACACAGTGACAAATTAAGACCAGTCCACCCACAGGAACATCGTCTTGAAGCTGGGGCATGGGTTCATCCCCACTGACTATAGAGGTGTTGGATGGGAGGTAGACCTGGAGCTGAGATGAACACCTGGATGATGCCGCCTCACAGGCCATCTTAGGGTTACTGATTAACAACAGAGATGGGCGATGCTTTCTCTCCATCTCTATGTGGGAGACCTGGCTTTGGTGTCCTGTAGAAGTTTAAGCATCTTATGCCCCATCCTGAAGACTCAAGTCTGTGGCCAGGCTTTGGCTGGGGTTCAGAGTCAGGTAATGAGGGAGCAATTGTCTCATCTTCTGATCAGAGACAGCTGTCATTTGAGGCTGCAGTGAGAGGGCGGCTGCAAACTGCAGCAAGGGCTGCATCTCACCCCACAGGGCGTGACTAACGGGAGGCAGAACTCAGCCCAGCTCTCCCTTGATTTGGATGGGAGGGAATCAGAGACAATCACATCCCCCACACCAGCCCGGCATTGCTCTGATATCAGCAGGGGGTGTGCTTTGTGACCCACAAGGTCTTTCATGTCCAATGTCTGTGTTAAAGGCATAGCTTTCAGATTGGTTTAAGCTGACAGCTCTCTGCGGGTCTCTTGCAATGCAATGCTTACACTGGTTTATTTTTTTTTAAAGTACATTTATTTCATTAAATTAAAACCAAAGCAATATCATTATAAAATATGAATTAATTATCTCCATCGTGACTTGGCTGTGAAATTTCTGAGGTGTGGGGAAAACTCCAAAGCCCACCTACAGCCCACTGGGCCCGGGTTCATCTGGCAATACAATGTCACACATGGGCAGCAAACTGTTCAGGCAACCTAGCGATAGCTGGTAGGCATGGGGATTATAGCAACGCTCGACACACTCCAGAAAAACAACAGATTGCAGAAGGTCTAGTACATGTACCTGCATGCCATCAGAACACTAGCATCAAAAACCAACCATGGCAGGTTCTAACGTATGGTCACCATCTGGAGGCCAGAGAATGAGAGTGTTCTCCCTTCTCTGTGGACTATTGAGCTGTTGTCTGTGACAGTAAAGAGACGCCCAGTTGGTCTTTGGGGCCCAGTTAGGAGAGTAGCACAAGACTAACTCCAGGCAGAATGTCAGCAAATACGTCCTTCCCTTGACCTTAAGCATCTGTTCTGGGCTTTGTTCGAAAGAGCGAGTTTAGTGCTAAAAGAATGTAGCTCATCGATATAAGCTCTAAACCTCGAGAGTCAAATTTCACATCACTTCCTACTGTCCAGCTTTACCCTCAAGCCCATTGGGAAAGAGGAAAGGGCTCCACTAGGAATGAATGGAGTGGGGATCTCACCTCTGCTGTTAGCTGACAAAGGAAAGTTTGACAAGTCCATGTCATGGCAAGTCCATGTCACCATCATCAGTCTTATAGCTATCTATCCAGGTCCAGCAGCCTTGACTTTCCACATTGCACTACACAAGTGGAACCACTCATCTTGTCCATAATCCAGAAGAGGTTAAGTGGGATAGCAATGCAGGGTCACTGGCCTTGACTCCCATGGAAGGAGTGTGGACTTACTCCTGAGGTGATAGAAGATGTCGGATGGATTTCACATCTTTCAGAAATTGCTTTACCAAAGACTAGACAGTGGTGCAGTAGTAATTTAGCACTCTTCAATGCTAGACCCACACAGGCTCTTGTCCCAGACCCTAATTGAGAATGCTGGGCATACACACACATGGATGTGATCTGGGCTGGACAAGGCTAGGGCTGAATCGCAGTGTAAAGACCCTCTTGGGGATTACTCTTTTCTCTCTCTTGCTCTCTCTCTGAAGAAATAAATTAAAAAAAAATAAAAAAAAATAAAAGAAATTGCTCTACCAGTCAAATAAAAACACACACATACATTAACAACATCATAGAATAGAATTTCTTATCATGTGAATTCTGCATTCATGGATTCTTTATTTTCAGAATTAACCTAGTATATTTTTCTCTTCTTTCTAGACATTTGAAATGTAATCATTGAATCTTTTGGGACAAATTTAACAAAAAGCTAAAAATAGAAATGGCGGGTTGACCCCATAGAATAGTGGTGAAGCACTGTTCGTAGGAAGCTGGTTATCTCATGACCAACCACACTTTGAATCTCAAACCTGGTGGCTTGGAAAACACACCAAGTATATGTGCAAGCATGTCCATAATCCTGATGAGATAGAAAAGTAGCCACGCTTCATGGAGGTAGGGGAGTACTTTCTCTCTGTACCAATCTCTCTCTCTGGTAAGTGCACATCCCCTCCGGCAACAAAAAGTAAAAAGGAGAGGTGGGTTTGGGACGAGTCAGATACCCACATATGTACCATATGTGCTAATTGATGCCTGCAGGTCTGATATAGAAGGTGACAGGTCAGCAGCAGTGTCATGAGTTTTGTGTGTGTGTGTATACTGTTCAGCAGTCCTTGCAATCCTCAGCCTCCATGCCTGTTGACCATCACTTCTCAGGAAAGCACATGTCTAAGAGACAGCATGATCTGGCTGAAAGAAGAAAAAGCTGATGACTGGTAAATTCCTCATCAGCTAATCCCTATTTTTGGTTCAGAGATTCTGTGATGTTTCTATGTCTAAGTTTCCCCACATGTCATACTAATAATAATACTTCCCCTTGCTCTCTGGAGAGATTGTCTAGAAGCTGAATATAGCATATTAATTGAATTGTAAAAGCAAAGTGTCCTCAGTAAATCATTATCAAGTCTATAATCCCACAAATATTTGTCATAGTTCAAATATTGCTAAATAAACTCACAACCATTTACAGGACATAAAGAAATGAGAATGGGACATGATACCCTTTTTAAAGTGTATTTATTTGCTTTCTGATAAAAAGGGATGAGAGAGTGAAAAAGGTACCCAACAAGGCCTCTGCGTTGTGGTCCTCCTCGCAACCTCAGTCAGCGAGGATCACAGGCCTATGAGTATCCAACCTGTATGAGGAGACCTTGGGATGGGATCATGGACCTTCCAGTATACCATGTCCAATGTGAAGTGTTTCCTCATCTCTGTGCCACTGTTGCTGGCCTGTAACTTCCTAAATGTGATGAGATGATTGCCTGCAGACACTGTGTAATCTAACTGGGGAAAAGGACAAAGATACAATAAGATCTAAGAAAATGATACCAGTATTAGGGAGTGCTTAATTAGTTGTCAAGCAAGCAACCGTATTTTCTGAACCCAGGGTGAACTGCACACAGCTCCAGCAAGAATATAATCTCACGTTACTTAAGGATGGGATATGTTCTCAGAAATTCATTGCAAGACAACTTTGTCATTGTGTGATGTCACAGAGTGCACTTACACAATCCTGGATGGTCTAGCCTCCTACACACCTGGGCTATACAGTATCACCTGTTGCCACCACTGTTGTATGGTGTGGTCCACTGTTGACCAAAGTGTCATGATGAGACAATAATGCATCTATTTTGGATGTGAATATTTATTCATGAGTACCTTTGCAAGATCATAAAAATCAGTCTACTTCTCAAATAGTCTTCATTGTAAGGAATAAAATAATGACATTATGGTCTCTCCAACAAAAAGAGAGCGTTGTGGTTGCCTTAAGTGTAGTTCATTCCTGCAAACATCTTTGTGAAGATCATAATGACGATGAGCCTTTAAGATACTGGTTCTTAAAGGATATAAGAAAATACATAGTGTATCAACTGACTGAACTGAGGGTCGGTGTCATATCAGTTTAGATCTTCCAAAGTGACCAGACCAGTTCCTGATATACTATCGAGCTGTCAGAAAAGTCAGGATGCATTTTAGTCAGGATGTGCATCCCGACTTTTCAAAAAACCCAATAGACGCATGTTCTAAATGTTGTTAATAGAAAGAAATAAGAAGACATCAGAGAGAGGATGAAATTTGACAAGGAAGACTACTCTTTTCTCTCTGGATACTACCTGTCTTTGTGACTTCCAAGGATAAACTTCTTTTTGGAGCTGCCCTGGATTTGGGGTGAATGTGAATTAATGTTTGGTTCCCCTGCAATTTCACCTCATCACTCACACTGTGGTTGCACAGAAGAACAAGTCCTCATTTACTCAAAAACTACTGGAGGAGTCATTTCAACCACCAGAGCTAGGAAAAGAACGACAAAGGAAGTGAGAAGAGACTGAGCACAGCTTAAATAGATGCCTGAAGCCCTCCGGGTAGATACCAACATTCACAGCCCTGGCTCGTAGCTTTCTCTTGGTTGTTCAGGCGCAGAAGTCAGAGGAGGTGGCAGTTACTGAGCTAAAACTAAAGACAGAGAAGTATCTTGAGCACACTCAGGAAGCAACACTTCCTCCAACTGGCTCAAGTAATGGGATTTACTGTGAGGCTATAGAGAGATCTCCTGGGGATTCACAAAAAGCTCCAAAATGGGCCTCAGGAAAGGTTGTAACCAAATCAGTTCTGGGGAAGTCTGCATTTCCTGTGCTTCTTGCTCAAGGCCTGATCTCTGTCTTTGAGACACACCCATAGCTTTGGTTTTTTTCCTTCTCAATGAGATTCTTCTTTTGCTTGTATCTCAGACAGGCCTCAGTAGTTACTCGGTACTGAATGTACATAACTTTCTGCTCTGATCCCAACAGCTTTTTTGATAACAGACTCATCATTCCAGTTCCACAACCTTGGCAGGAGAGCCACCTGACTCAGACTCCCTTTCCAGCCAATCCACACTGAGTTAGACCCTGGCCAAGGCACGCTTACCTAGAAGCTAATGACGCTTAAGCAGCAGCTCTCACTTGCACTGACCCCTTGTAGGGCCTTGGAAAGAGCCCTCGGGTTAGTTCAAGGGAAGCATTTTATCCACATGGACAGGGATGGTTGTTTCTGCTATGACACTCATTCTCTCCTTCCCAATGGCTTTCCCTAGATCTCAAGTGGTCTTGGGGTGACTGGGGCACTTTCAGGTTAGACAGAAGGAGAAACTGAGTTTGGGATACATGTTGGTGAGGCTTCCATGTTTATTGATAATCCCATGAGTCATTAAGTATGGAGACAATTGAATTAATACTTTGGCTTCTAGAAATGTTGCTGCTGCCCTCCTGACTAACTTACTGTGGCAGGAAGATACAGGGGTAGAAATGGCGCTGGGATAGAAATGGGTTCCCAGTGCCTAGTCTTGGAAGTAGATGAATAAATGAGAAAAGTAAGTTTTTCAGGGTACAGAGACAAAAACTAATTGCTAGAAATGTTTTCCACTTACCAGATGGTGTGGCGGTTGCATTGCTGGACTCCCACATGGCCGGCTGTGTTCAAACCCTGACCCAGCAGCTTGAAACTCATGCCACGTGCATGTACATGCGTGCCCAAGATGCTGAGAGACGAATGGAGGAGAAGGGATTATGGCATGGCTATCCCTTGTGGGGCTGATTTCTTGCTTTCTGTCTCTCTGTCTCTCCAGCAAGCACATGTGCCCCATAGCAAAAATCTCTCAAAAAAAAAAAAAAAAAAAAAGAAGTGAAATATTGTAAGGGACTGTTAGATCATTGCTTTTGCTAATGCGTGGTAAAAATAAAAGCTCTGTTTTCAGATCATACAGTACATTCAAGTAGGAACATATAGGACTTTTCTTTTTTATGTTTTAGTGGAATTGGATTGGTAGGGCAAAAGCCCTAAATAGAACCACAGTCAGCAAATGCATTTGAACCAGCTCATCTCTGTAAGACACGAGCTTTCCATGCCTGGCCACACTTCTAAAATCTACATGGTATCACTAGTAATGAGCTGTGACGTTGAAAGAAACTTTCAAACTGTAATATGAGAATAAAAATCACCCACGACTTCCTGTTCTAGTCCCTTTAGAGAGAGAAAATGAAATTTCAAAATTTTAATTACATGCAGGCATGTACAGGTAGAGAAAGTGCAGAGGTAAAGATTTTTTTATTCTTGGGACCAGCACTTAGCGTAATGGCTATGTCGCTGGACTCCCACGTAGCCGACCGCAGTATGCCTCCCGGACCCGGCAGCTTAGAAAGCTTAGAACTCACGCGGGGCGCATGTGCGCACGTGCCCAAGATCCTGAGAGAATGGAGGAGAAGGGATTGTGGCGTGGCCATCCCCCCTGGGGGGTGATTTCTCGCTTTCTGTCTCTCTGTCTCTGTCTGTCTGGCGAGTGCACGCGCCCTATAGTGAAAACCTCTCAAAAAAAGAAAAGAATTTTTTATCCTTTAAAGTCCATTTCTTTCACGACAAAGTGAAAGGAAAAAAGAAGGACAGAGAGGGAGAGAGGTGCCCTTGAAGGGTCTCATCAGCCCACAATCCCCCCGCCAAGTCTTCCAGCCAGCCAGGTCATGAGTGCCTACAGGCATGTCCAGCATGCTCAGGTCAACCCGGAACCAGAACCCCAGGCCTTCCGTAACACTCCAGCACCGTGTAGTGCTTCACCATCTGTGTGTCCACAACTGGACCCAGGGGAAAAAATGTTTGAGGTGTTTCAGGAAGTGAAGTAATAACAATTATGATGTTCATCTAAATATTTGTGAGCTTTTGAGAATTTGTAATTTGTTGAAATGGACAGTCTCATTCTAAATACGTATTTGGCATCTTATCATTATACAACTTTTTACTCTTTGTCATGGAAAGGATCCCCAAATTGCATCTGCTCAGGCCTCAAACCCACATCTGCCTTTGTTCTCTTAGAAAGTGAGGCTGGACATGCCTTGGTTCGGCTGGTCACTGTGGGTTTCCGGATCTGTGACAGAGTAGTCAGAGGTAGAGGAGACAAGACACAA
The DNA here is from genome assembly GCF_000334495.1 of Tupaia belangeri chinensis. Lineage (NCBI taxonomy): Eukaryota > Metazoa > Chordata > Mammalia > Scandentia > Tupaiidae > Tupaia > Tupaia belangeri. Next base: position 1,710,402 of record NW_006160193.1, on the reverse strand, counting down.
ATGCTTTAGGACAAGACCTAGGACTTGAGTGACCCCATTTAGCTAAAAGAATGGTCAGAAATTTAGAGATGGGGTGATAAAAACAAACAAACAAACAAACAAAAAACAACTTCGCATCCCAGCATACAGTCTTAAAAGAGATAAAGGATGTTTATTACTCTTTCCTTGAGAATCTCAAAGATCTCTATTGACAAAATAAATAGAACAAGTTACTGCTATTTTCATACCTGTGTATGGTTCAGTGAGGGCCTAAAAAAGGAAGAAATTGATACTATTAGATAAATATATGTTTTTAAGGGCTTTACGGATAATACCTTGTTTAATATCCAGACCACAAAGACATAGTGCTATCATCACTTTTACTTTACAGAAGGAAAAGATGTGGCATGAAGATGTGAAGTAAATTACCCCAAATCACCAATGGTAAGTGGCCAGACAGCAGCTGGAAACCAGGCACTGTTGGTGCTCTCAGTCATCACACCAACCAAGGAGAGTGAAGGCAGCTTCGCAGAGGCAGGTACTCTGCAGCAGAGCCCCTGCAAGTTCTCAAGTTCCTTTCAGACATCAAGCCAAGGAAGGTGACTCCCTCTTATCTTAAGCTATTGCAGATAAGTCAAGATACTGGAGGGGTGAAATCATGGTTAGAAGAGACAGATAGCAGCCTGACAGCCATGGACATGGGTATTCAAGAATACAATTAATGACATGACACAAGAAATAAAAGCCCAAAAAACCTGGGGGTGAGTAGTCCAGTGTCCCCTTTGTGGCGCTGATGGAATCACTTTGACAATACCATCATCAAAGTTCCAAATAATGAGCCAGACAATGGCGGACTGGTAACATGATTGGACCCACATTGAAGGGCCCAAGGGTTGCATCTCTGGATGCTCCCAGAGTGTGTACTTGCCTGTGGTCAGGACTGGCTGAGGCTGGGAGTAGATCAAGATGTGAAGACCCTGTCAGTAATACCGCTCTCTCCCTCTCTCTTCTTTCTCTCTCTCTCTGTCATGGATGAAGTAAACAAATACACTTTGAGAAAAAAATGTTCCAGATAATGAACCAGAGTCATCAAGAAGGATTAACCCTAAGCACATTTTCTTCTTTACATAAAACATATTAAAAGAATTGTATGGCTTAAGAGGTAAAAGTTGTTTGAGATACTAACAGAGAGGCTTCAATTACAAGATATATGAACTAATTTATCTGATAACATTCCAGGAGACTGGGATGTGACAGTTACTTGAAGCATGTTTCAGACGGGGACTGGAGGTGAGAGGGGGAACTGAGAGAGGATGCTGACTGGGAAAGCTGCTTAATGGATTTGGGTCCTGGAGGGACTAGAACAGGAAGGAGAGATTCCACTCTTAGAAAGAAGTAGTGAGAGCAGAAGATTCCTCCTGGTTCCTGCGAAGTAGTCATTTCAGGGTAAAAGAGAAATGAGGAATTCCTACTGATAATTCAGCCTCCAGCAAACAAGCTAGCATGATGTCTAGAAATCACTGCAAGACCACAAGAAATATAGGAAGGCAAGAAAATACCTCTCCTTCGAGGGAAAAGAATAACTCTTCTTCATCCACAAGCAGTTCAATGGAAACTATGGAAATGTCTGAAAAAGAATTTAGAATATTCATAATGGCAAAGCTAACAGAGATGGAAGAGAAGAGAGACAGTGAACTACAGAAGAGAAAGGAGAAAGAAGTTGATGAGTTACAGGAAGTGAGGAAATTCTTACAAGATCTAAAAGAGGAATTACATACTTTAAAAAAGAATCAACCAGAACTGTGAAAGATGAAGACTATAATACAAGATGTCAAAATGTCCCTTGAAAGTATTAAAAGCAGACTAGATCATACAGAAAATAGAATCTCAGATGTAGAAGAGAAAATTGCTGCCCTAGAAAAATCCACCATGAAGACTGAGAAAAATGCCCCAAAATTTGAGAATAATTTATGAGAAGTACTAGATACCATCAAACATCTGGATAACTGGCATTGCAGAAGGTGAAGAGATTCATAAGGGCATTGATAATC
>NW_006160193.1:1684792-1707444 GCF_000334495.1 Tupaia belangeri chinensis | reverse complement strand
ATAGGATGTTCATTCTACTCACTGAGATTTATGCCTAAAGTTGGACTTGTGTTCATGGAAATGTATATATCAGCTGTGCTTGCTATGAAAATATTTAGATTAATTAAGATCTTTAGTGAATCAATAAAATGTAGGGGGAAAAAAAAGTACAGAAACCAAACATAGATACCAGAGATAGTGTGGGAGGAGAGTGGGAGACGGCAGAGGGTAAGAGATGGGGAATCAAGGATGGGAAAAAACAAAACAAAACATACAGAAAACACGAAATGGAAAATTATTTAACATGTATGTTGATGCGCTTGATTGAGCCAATATACAGTGTACTCTGGATGGAAAATCTCACTTTGTATGCTGTAATGATGTACAGTGAATGAATATAAATAAATAAATTTAATTTTAAAAAAAGTAGTAAGACAATCCAGAATGTGAAATTTAAGAGCAGAAATGATGTAATGGAAACTACCCAACACAAGCTAGAAAAGGATAAACAGTAAAACCAAAGAGAAAAATTTATATCGGATGGGGCAGGTTAGTACAATCAAGGGCAAGAGTAGGGGACTTCTCCATGCTATGTGGTCTTTGAAGTTTGGGTAGGATCAGCAAATTTAGAAGACAACTGTTTGTATAAGAAAATATGGTAGATCCAATGGAAAATCATGACTGAGCACTCCAGTCCCTCCTCTCCAATTGAGAAAAATGAAGCTTTTGGTTTGGGCAATAATGGACAAATATCACGTACTCCTCAGAACATGATTGCAAAATCTTTCTGACTCATTATGCACAATTTCTGCAGTTGCTACTTATGTCTCCTTCTAAGTGCAGCAGCAATTCTACATTTTTGACCATGCATTTTGGGTAAGCTTCCTAGCTGAGGAAGGAGGTGTTAATTTTTAGAAACAATTATCATTATGACCTTGATGATTAAGTAGGATAATTAAATGGCGTTGTGACTAATATGTTTTATATCATAAACATTGCTTTCTGATCTACTTACTGGGGGGAAATGCCATTTTTGAAAAGAAATGAGTATTTTTTAACATGATTAGCAAGCCATCTGTTGACATTTCGGTGCAATCTTTCATGAAAGTCCCTAGCTTACAGCTTCAGTTTTATCATAGCAAGAACCCAAAATAGTACTGCCTTTTGCAGTTACATCAAAATAAGGTGATTTGGAAAGGGCACTCTTCAGCAATTGCAAGCATACATTCCAAGCCCACCTAGGCTATCTCTTTAGAGACCCAAGGAAGCTTTAATTTGATAATTGATAAATTAAGGAGAAAGTTTTTCTTCCCTGTTTACCTCTCTTTTTCCTTTCTTCCATCTTAGAGAGTGGAAAGAATATGGCAGACTGAATTTAGATGGACCTATTGTTCACAGTATTCGAGTTCTGTATTCACCAAGATTCTTCTGGTTGCAGGTGACAGAGATTCAATGGAATTAGCTAATGTAGGAAAAAAGTTAACTAAGACATGAATATAAAACACAAAGAGAAGAGGGAGGAAAAGGCCCTGGGAAGAAATGAAGCATAAGCTAGAATCCTTTCTTGCTATCTGAGGGGTCTGCTAAAGGCTCATGGAAAATGCATATTCTGGAAAAAACTATGCATAGATTTCTAGTTTTTCATAAAAATAAACTTGTACTTCAATTTCATTTTTCCACAATTTTTTTGAAATCTCCTTGCATTTTGTCTCCGTCAGGTGTGTAACTTTCAAATTCTTAGCTCAGCCATTCTGTGGGACCCAGACATGGCCATAAACAACCCCAGACTAATGACCAGAAAAATGAAGTCTCTTCTCATCTTCAGATCAAAAGGCTCATAATGGGCTAGGTGTAGATCACATGACCATACTTTGGACCAATCATCGTGGCCCAAGAACTGATGCATGTTCTTGTACAGTTCTCAATCATGCAGGAAAAATAAACACATAATGGCCAGAACATTAATACTAAAAGTTTAACGTAAATTATCCAATTTAGTGAATCTTGAATCCAGGTCTATAAAATGGATGTTTATATCTACAAGACAGTGTGTCAAGAGTCTATGAGGTGTCACAGTGAAAAGTATGGGCCACTGAATGTACTTTTTTTTGGTCAAAAATTTTGTGCCCTCTTAAGAGAGAAACAGGATGAGAGAGAGATAGTAAAAGTGAGAATGCACTCCCAGGGAGGTCCAGGAAATGGTCACTCCACAGTCCCTTCTCCTCCACTTCTCCTTTCAGACTTTTAGGCACACGTGCACATGCACCTGGTGTTTTTCAGTCCACTGGGTCTGGACTCAGACTGTGCAGATGGTCTTGTGGGATACAGTCACCTTCACCACCATGCCACTGGCTGTGTCAGGCCACTGACTTTTGACCTCCTACTATACTCAGTGTTTTACCTCATTTGAAAAAGGTGACAATGTCCCCACTACTACAGATGAGAAAACTGAACAGAAGGTACATGACTTATGTGATTCATGTAGCAAGAAAATAGAAATGACTGGAATAAAACCCAAATGACTTTTACAAAGTCATAGACATAATATGTCACATACGTTATAAAAGCTGTTGTGTTTTGTACAAAGAATGTATAGAAATATACAAGAATGCTTTTACAATTATTATTCAGTGATAGAGTGATGAATGCTATTTTTCTTTTTTCTGCTTTGCAATTTCTAATTCCTTTTATATTGAGATGCTGGGTATTTTTTCATTGGAGAAGAGAATTATTAAGTTTTTCTCATTAGGAAGCACCCAAAAATTCGATCTGTACTTCCAGAAGTACTTTCCACCCTATCCTCTCCCCTTGGGAACCTATCTTTACGCCCTCTTCCACCCTCTAACCAGCTTCTCACCCTAGAAGAGTATTTATCCCTCCTGCAAATCCTCAAGAAAATATGACAAACTCCTGTGATACTTACTTCAGTCTCTCTTACATCAGTTATTTATTCCTGCGTCTTAAACCCTTCCAACTCCTGCTTTGATAAGATCAGATCATGTACGTCTTACTATAAACTCGCACACACACACACAAACAAACAAACAGAAAGCACTTAGATGAGCTTGGGGGAAATAGGATTTGGTGAAGGTGGCACTCCCTGGGGAGACAGGTTCAAGGGTTAACAGGTGTGTCACTGCAGACCTGTCTTGACCTCTTCCATCTTTCCTCTTTACAAGCAGCCAGTGCTCTACTAATGATAAACAGCAGTCTTTGATTTCATACAGAAATGAACGAGTTTTAAAAATCTCACAGAGGTTTATTTTCCTAACCTGTGTACACTGGAGATCACCACGAAGGGATGCATCATGGAACATGTCCCAAACTTAGGTGACAAAGGGGCATTTTTGAAGAGGAAGCACCCACTAGCCCAGCAGTCCACTACCCACATCTGGAGAAACAGTGAGCTTAGAGGAGATATGCCCTAAAATAGCACTCACATCGACGCCTTGGATGGATGCCCAGCAGCTCTTTAGCATCCCCTGGCTCCGAGGAGCCACTCCACCTCCCCAGCCAGAGCTAGCCTCTCATTTTCCAACTAACTTGTCCTTTCTTCCAGATGAATCCAACCCCTAGCATGTTCCGTATGTCCTTAGTGCTTCGAGCCCAGAGGACTCAAAGGGAATTCCTTTCAGTTCCTTTTAATGTGGTCTTTCGACTGAGGTCAGAAGCAATGCACTCCATCTACAAAATATTTTAAATGCTTTCCATGCTCATTGTGTGGCAACAATGTCTCCTGATTAAAAAGCCCTATCAAAGCTAGAGGGGTGACTGGTGTAGCTTGCTTTGAAGGATGTTTCAATTATATTTCAGTGGTATCAATAAAAAAAAGAAAGAGTTAAGGGAGCTTTCATCGACCCCCTACTCCTGTGTTTTGTCCCTTGATCATCTCGGGGACTTATACTTGGCATAAAGAACCCACATCCCCCACCCCGAGAAAATTTTAATTATAACATTCGATTTCTGCATCCCCGTATGACATTGTACAACTAAATCTGTTGCTTCCAAAAGGTTAGAAAATTCACTTAGAGCCAGGTAAATATGTCCTGCCCAATGGGACGATGTCCTTTGTGGCTTGTTCATCATTTTCTTCCAAAAGACAGGATCATTCATGCTTCATTCAATTAAAAAGCAATTTAATAACAGCCTCTTCAGAGGGGTGGGAAAGTGTGGTGGGTTCAACATGACTCTAGGCTGGATTCTTCAAATCCTGGCTGTGCTTCCTCCTCACTGGTGACCCAGGGCACATTGCTTGTTCTATTTTGATGCCCCAGTTCCCTCATCTTCAAAATGGGAGTATAGCTAATATGCATCTCAGAGACAGGCACACAGTGAAGCCCCATGTAATGAGTTGTCCCGGTGAGGTGCTCTGCCCCATAGGATGAAGGTAAAACTCAGTCACTGAAGGTGCTCAGAGTCCTTTTGAACAACCGGGCAGTCCCTAACTCAGAATAGAGTGATAACTACTATTGCAGAGGCACACTCTCATTACTGAGTAAACACACTTTCTCCAATTCCCTAAAAAGGACAGGCGACATCTGGTAGACCCACTCCTTACAGAGCCAAAAAGGGGAGTCAACTTCTCAGAGCTGCTCTTGGTCACCTTTGGTTGACTTGGGCAGGCAGAAGCACACAAGGTTGAGGGATGACTATAATATCCACTTTTACCAAATGGACCACCCCTAGCATCCCTGAAACAGAGGGAAGGCTCCGGAGATAAGACTCAAGGGCTACTGCACTGGTCAAAGAAAAAAGTCCAGAAATCAAAGTGGGAACGGGAGATGAGAGGCTTCAGGACATAGACTGCACCTATTTCATTATTATTATTATAATCATTACTGTTGGCATTTCTGTTGGAGTGACTAATTATTCTTTGTCCACTTGCTTTAGTTTTCTGATTGCAAATTTCTGGATAAGTTCATCAGTATGTAACTTTCTTTCCCTCCTATTTGCATCCTAACTTTGCTGGTGGGTGAAGCACGTCCTGAGTTTGTTCAGTGGACTCAGAATTTAGGAGGAGTAATCTTGGCATGTCCCAGTATGTTCCCAGCATGTTTCCAGGGTATTTGCTCAGCCCTGGCTCTCCTGTCCTTTCTCACCAGAATAAGACACTTCATTGTCTGTTCCTTCTCCCTGTGCATTGGGATCACTCCTGCCAATTCTGTTTGGTACTTGGCTCTCTGTCTATGTATTTCTTCTTTCCCTTCTGCCTGGGATGTACAATGATCTTCCATGCCCCTTCCTACATGCCATTCCACACTCTCCCCAGTGCTCTTTGCTTGGACCACTCTGGATTTTGCTCCACCCAGCAGGTGAGCATCAGCCTCTGGAGCTGGTTTCATCCCACAGGTGGTCAGGTTGGCCCATAGCCTCCTCATTGAGCCATCCTTTTGCAGTCAATAAAGCCATTCCTACATTTTGCTGCAGACATTTCCATGTGACACTGCTTTTAAGCCAACACCAAGGAGACCATCATCAAATCACAGCTATGTCTGTTGGGAAAGATTACCATTTATTAGCCCATTTTGCCTTGCTCACTCAGAGAGCGCTCTCTAAGTCCACCTTGTTTTAAAAAGCTTTGACTGGCCTCAAGTGACACTACAGGTTAGTGCCATTTGATGCTCCTGGAGCTGGCATCCTAAAATATTCATTTCATATCAGAAGTGATGTATTTTCAGGGACCTACGTGAGTGGTTAAGAACTGCTGGCATTGACTTTCAATTTAACAGCATAAAGAATGTCAAGTCCATATGACACAGTCATCATCCTCTTCATTGTAATGCAACTTTGTGGCACTGCCGACATCATTGGTATGCTAGTTTCCATGCAAATAATGTCATTTGAATCCTTTTAACAGAAGATAATGACACAAGAACTCCCAGAGCCAAGGAAACAGTCTTAAAATAAGGACTTTTGACTGACAAAAAGCAAGTTGTACCTTGCTTATTTGTCATCTCCTAATTTCTCCTGGATTTCTTCCTTCCTTCTGTCTTTCCTTCCTTCTTTTTTTTTTCTTCTTTCTTCTTTTCTTGATTATGAGTGTTGTGACTATGGAAGCCCTCAATCCTCCCCAAATAGTTCTCATGCTCCTATAAAATTTCTTTGTGAGCCAAGAACTAGGGAGCTCATTTCCCCCCTTTTCATCCTGGCTCTATGTTGCAAAACTAATGGAAATCTTCTTCCAAACAGATTGTACAGTTTGGAATAACTAGGCTCAGCAATGATGTAATTACCAGGTGATGATAATGGTGATGATGTTGATGGTGATAGTGGTGGTGATGATAATAGTAATGATGATGAGAGTTGACTTTTGTTTTTTGTTTGTTTGCTTAGTTTTTATTTTTGCTGTAGAGTATGTGTGCTCACCAGAGACAGAGGGAAAGGGAGAAAGGAAAAGTGAGAAATCGGTCCTCAGGGATAATAGCCATGCTGTAATTCCTTCTCCTCCACTTTCCTCTTGGGATTTTGGGTATGCACACACATGCGCTAAGCATGATTCTCAAGCCACCGGATCCATGACTTGAACGGTAGAGCTGGCCATGTGGGATACAGTGCTTTAACCTCCATGCCACCTGCTGGCCCAATGTTGGTTGTGCACTTACCATGCATAGGCCAGATTTTTTTAATGTTTTAGTTCATTTGATTCTAAATAAAACCTAAAGTAACAGGTTTTATTATTACTCGTGCAGGCAGAGAGAAACAGCATGACTTATCCAAGGCCACAAGCTAGGAAGTAGAAAGGCAACTGTGTGAGTGACTCTGTGATCTGCCCTCGTTCATCACTACCCGTCTCCATCAGAGAAATACTCATGTCAGAAGTCATGCACTTGCCTCTGTCTAGGTTTGGATCAGTCAGCACTTGGCTCAAATAATTTGAACACCTAATCTCAAGTTCCAGGGTAGGGCCTTGAGTTTCACCGATTGCCCTGACCTCTGTAATTTTACAGATGTCAGAATGAGAAAGGCTGTCCAGCTCATCTGCATTTTCTGACCTGAGAGTGAGTCCTCATTTCTGAGTTGAATATGTGACTGTAGAATGAAATATGTAGAAAAATAGTAAAATGTAAAACTGTGGCTTTGGGAATGCCCACGGTGGGTCTCCAAGCTTTGAACCACGCAGTTTGCAGAGAAACCTTCAGAATAACAGCTCTTTTGTGTCTGGCTCTCTGTAGACAGGCACTCCCCACCCCCTTTCGCCTCCTGGTCTGGGAACGACAGGGCATATGTGGCCATGACCTTGGCTGTCTGGCGGTTGTCTCTGAGGAAAGACAGAGCCAGATGGAGGGCTCTTGATATTTAATAAGGGCCTGACATAACCCAGGGCTTGCCTTGAAATGGGACACGGGGCCCAAGGGGAAGTTGATTCTTAAAACCAAGTCAAACACCTGTACTGCCACCCCCACACAGCAAATAATGCAAAGGTGTGGATGTCACTATCACTGCCTGGGCTCAGTAGCCTCCAGCATTAGGAAAAAGAAAGCAGCCTGAGTCTTGGGAAAGTGAACAGCGTGTATCCTCCTCCCCTTTCTAATATTTTAATGTTCTAGAAAATGCCTACAGAGAGAGAGGGCATCAAGACTCCTCTACCTTGAAAGGATCTTTGGAGACAATCTATTCCCCAACATACTCTTTATCACTAAGTCCCAGAAGGAAGAAGGGACAGGGTCCTGTTCCAGGGAGGATCCTGGCAAGGTTTTCAATTCCAGATCTTATGATTCCAGCTAGTTTCTTTCATGGCCTATACCACTCTTTCATTCTTAATTCACAAAGACAAAATACTAATCTTCAAAAAAATGGGGAAAGGTAAGAGGTGGGGAAAAAAGAAGAAGAAAGAAGGAAATATTTGAGGAACCCAAAATGTAAAGAAATTTGTTGACTATAATGTACATGGTAATATCTTTGACTGAATCAATATAGTGTATTTATAATCGGAAACTTCATTAGATATGCTGTAATGATACATAGTGATTAAATGTAAAATAATAATAATAATAATAATTCAGTAAGAGTAAATACCGTAAAGGTCCAGTAGGCAACACTTATGTATAGAATAAGATGCTTTATCCAAATGCTGCTTTAGGAATCTGTGCTACATGGGCCTGGCTCTTGTAGCAGAAAGAATATTCAGGAGGCCGGCATAGGTGGAGTTTTGCACTCTGCGGGCCAGGGCACCTAGCTCACCATTGAAATTCTCAGAGCCCCAGTTTCTTCTTATTTTAGGCAGGGCCAATGATGGATACCCTCAACTTTGACTGTGAGATCACATGCATATTTAAACAACTGAATGGTCGGTCTCTAATGCACAGTTGACACCCAATAAATGGTATCTATTTGTGTGAGATCAATTTCTTCATAAATGTCCCACCTGCCCAAAAGAAAACTCATTAGCCAGATATATTTTACATAAAATACCTCCAAATTTCTGAGGGTCTTTAAAAAGTTCATGGGAAGTATATATTATGAAAAGGCTAAGTTTCATAATTTTTTGCACCAAAATGAACTTGCACTTCAATTCTGTTTTTCCATGAAAGTTTTGAAAAATCTGTGTATTATCCAGTATTTTGCTTGTTCCTGGGAAAGGAAACTAAATCCTTTATCTCCCCAAGATCTTAGTCTCCAACAGAGAAAGCTCAAGTCTAACACATTGCTGTTAGACCACATTTCGTATTTCCTTGTACTCACTAAAACTTAAAACAAGCTTATTTATCTCATACCTGAGGACCTTAAAACATTTTAGAAATCAGATCGATCATCTTTCTGAATTTGTATGAGAGTATCAAGAGAGACAGAAAAAGTGAAGGACTTAGGTCTTTGACTTAGGGTGACCTGGGGTCTGACATGTGAACTATCATTGTTTGGGACTGAGTCCACACCTGCCTTCATCTGACCAAGTGACTTAGGTCAGACTTATTGAACTTGGTTCTCGCTCAGTCTCCATGTCCACAAACTGAGAAGATTTGGGTACAAGGAAACTTAAGGGTCTTTTCTAACTCTAAACTCAATGCTCCTTTTGCCTTTTCCCTTTCCTTTTTCCATTTTTCCCAAGTCTATGCATCCTGACAGCCCAGCTCAGGTCCTCACCACTCTGTCTCTCCAAAAGCCGTCCCTTGGGAGGCCAACAGGTGGCATAATTGTTAAAAGTACTGGACTCCCACATGGTCAACTGCAGTTTGACTCCTGGACCTGGTAACTTGAAAATCACGCTGGGAGTATGTCCATGCATGCCCAAAATCCCAGGAGGAGAATCAAGGAGAAGGGACTGCAATGAGGCTATATTTCCTGGGGGTGATTTCTCACTTTCCCTCTCTCTGTCTCTCCAGTGAGCACACATGCACTAATTATGACAAAAACCTTAAAAAGAGCCCCCTCCTTCCAGATATACCCCCAAATCATTATGTTTGCTTGTTATTCCCAAACTCCTTGGGCTGACGGTATTTGTTCCATCTTGTTTTGCTCTCTGTTTGCTGAATCCATCCCTGGGTTCATGGCCCCAACTTCTGTGATTCTTGACAACCACTTAGAGCCCTGTGGAATCCCTGACACTGACCTGATTCTCCTCCTTGACCATTATCCATCTCAGAGGGCTGCAACAGAGTCAAGTAAGATGGTGAGGGGCCGGGAGGTGGTGCATCAGTGGTGCAGCTGCCTCACATAGGAGGGTTGTGGGTTTATGCCTTGAGATCTCCCTGAGCATGCTGGAGGCTTGTGTGCCCACTGCCTTGGCCGACTGAAACTGGTGTTGGATCTCTCTCTATATATCTGTCTGTCTCTCTTTCTCTCTCATGCAATAATTAAATAAAGTTTAAAAAATGATGACACAAGTACACTTTTTAAAAAACCACAGGTCCCCAAGACTTCCTCATTAAAACCTTTGTCCGCTCAAGACTGTGAGTACAGTAGTACCCATTTCTCCAGTTTCATTTTCTGCAGTTTCCGTTTCCGTGACACAACAGTAAGATATCGTGAAAGAGAGAGGAGATAGAACACATCCACCAAAATAACCTTTATTACAGTACATTGTTTTAACGGTTCTATTTTATAATTAGTTATTGTTAATCTCTTCCTAATTTAGAAGTTAAACTTCATCATGTGTATGTAGACATTGGAAAAAATAGTATTTCAAAAATTGTACCAAAATAAACTCAGATTTCAATTCCATTTTCCCTGAACTTTGTGAAGTTTCTGTGCATATGGATTTGGTACTATCTACGGTTTCAGGCATCTACTAGAGGTCTTGGGGAGCTGCTGTGTATCAATGAACCACGGTAAGACCCTGGAGTTCTACTGACATATCCATGGCTGCCTTGCTGTGCCATGTCAGCGTGGTGGGGCTTGGTGCAAATTAATACTGGTCAAGGGCTTTGGGCAGCTGCTATGTATATTTTTATTAACTCCCCAAATTAAGAAATATTTTTATTGTTTTTTAGTAAGTAAAACTCTTATACACACACACACACACACACACACACACACACACAGTTTTTCACCATGAAGTTCCCTATGGAAATAACGAACCTGGGGTATTTTAGTTTGGGTATGTATGAACACAGACATCTCTGCTCAAAGTGCCTAATTTCTTATGATGTGAGCCTACATTAGAAATGCATTTACGTGAGGGCCAATCACAGGTATGATAGTTAAGCCAGGTGGCTCTCACATGGCCCACTTCACGGTTCAGAGTCCTTGATCCCAGGAAACATACGAGGTGCATGTATACACACGCCCAAAGTCCCAAGAAGGAAGGGTATTGTGTTGTGGCCATCCCCCTGCCCCACCCAGTGGCGCTTACTCACTTTGTCTCTCTCTGTCTCTCTTTTTTTTCTAGTGAGTTCATGTACCATATAGCAAAACCAAAAAACAAATAAGTAAATGAGAAATTTATTTGCATTTTTAAAATTTAGTCTTTCCGGACGTCCATGACAGAAGTCCACTTGCACTTCGAAATGCCACCAGCCACTCTTTCTTTCATAATTGATCTGTTTCCAAATCCAAAATGCAGTTGTAGCCACACTAGCGTCCTGCAGGGGACACAGGCCCTCAATCATGGCCATGCCTGTTGTCTGACCTTTCCCCCTCCAGTCTGTTGAAAATCCCATGCCAGCTTCCCTCCCTAACCTGGGATCAGACAGTGTTTCCCACCCGAATTTGATTAAACGTGCCCTCCCTCACTGCAGTCCATATGGCATGGAAATGCAGGCTGCCTTTCTCATTTTTCCAGACTCTGAGGTCAGACAGTGCCCAGACACGCAAATAATAGTCAAATTATACAGGAAGTTGTCAAAGGAGTCCGAACACAGGCAGAGGCAACCTCTGACCCCATGACAGGTCAAAGGTCTGGTTCAAGTTTCTCCTTCTTAATCTGTCACCACAGCAACATTAAAAAGAGCCCTTTGAATGAAACCATTTATAGATTTTACTTTTTTTTAAGTTTTTCTTGTGCTGCAAGTTGGATTTCATTTTTCTTAAACTGCGCTAACCATTCTTATCTGAAAAGACATATTTATAATATTAAAAGTTTAGATTTTTCTCTCTCTCTCTCTTTCTCAGGGAAGAGACCAACTTAGAATATTTTTTCTCACTATATTTAGATGTCCTTCTTTTTTTTTAAGTAAGAAAAGGCACCAATAAATATGACTGTCTGCCTAACACACATCCAGACTTGAACACCTCCCAGTGATCCTAAAAATACTTTTAGACCCACAGCAGGCTTTGAGAAAAAGAAGAAAGAAAAACAAAAACAAGAACTGTTGGCTGTGAAGGCATTGTCACCCAAGAAAGGCAGAAAAGGCATAAACAATTCTCAAAATCAAGTTTAAGGGCCAAAAGGCTCTGCAGTTGTGTAACACCTTTTGGTCTTCCCTCAGTTTTTCTCTGTGGTAACATGTCCACAGCTTTCCTTCGCCCAGGTCATCCACATGAGCTTTCTGTTTTCAGGTTGATACCAGGACAACACCTCAATATTGAAGATTAAGTTCCTGTTTTCTATTCTTCGTCTGATTTTTAAATTGCTATTGATGAGGGCATTGATGGCATTCCTTAGCCTGATCTCTGTGGGAGGGAATGGATGGTGTTTTAGTTTTTAAAAGAATTATTTAGTTAATTTAATTTATTTATTATTTGAAAATATTTATTTAATTTTATTTATTACTTGTTAATTTACTATAGGGCATATATGTTCACCAGAAAGAAACAGAGACACAATCATTATGAGAAAGCCAAAACACCAGGTCCAGGACTCCGACTGCAGTCAGCTATGTGGAAGTCCCGTGCCTTAACCACCACGCCACCTGCTGGCCCTGATTTATTTATTTTTTATTTTTAAATCTGAAGAGAGAGAGAGAGAGAAAGAGAGAGAGAGAGAGAGACAGCAAACCACCAGGTCTGGGATTCAAACTGTAGTCAGTCATGTGAGAGTCCAGTGCTTTAAGCACCATGACACCTGTTGACATAGGTCGAGAAGGAAATTTGAATAATAGTTGCAGTTCAACTTTCCTCTGAGAAATATCTGAAAGAGAATATCCACTAGAGGAAAGCACCCCAGTTGAGTGTTAATGAGACACTTAGAGGAGGAGGGATAGGTGGAATGAATGCCCTAGGATGGGTCTGCGGTCAGCTCTATTTACTAGTGAGTCCCAAGCACGCAGTACAGTGACTGGCACATGGCAGGTACTCAGCAAATATTTGTCACCTGTAGCTGTAAATGATCATCTCTTCCATTTTAAGCAACTTTAAAAGTAAGTGTCAGTAGCATAAGAGAATATCGATATCCTGGTCCAAACAAGAGTACATAGCAAGGTAAATTCTGCTGTACCAGAGAAGGATTCCTTGGGTTCCAACTAATAGGAAACCAAATAAACAATGAATTGAACAGTTAGGAAAATGTTATTTTTATATTAAAAATTCTAGATGTAGCCAGTGCAAGGCTGGAAAAGTAACTTGATAATACCATTTAAAACCCTGACTCTTGGGACCAGCAGATGGTGCAATGGTTATGTTGCTGGAATCCCATGTAGTTGACCGTGGTTTGAGTCCCAGACCTTGCAGCTTACAACTCATGCCAGGACCATATGCATACGTGCCCCAAATCCTTCTGCGAGGAGAATGGAGGAGAAGAGATTGTGACCTGGCCATCCTCCCGGGGCGGGGGAGGGGGATTTCTCTCTTTCTGTTCCTGTTTCTGTCTATGTCTCTGGCAAGCACACGTACCCCATAACAAAAATCTCTCAAAAATAAATAAATAAATAAAAATAACGCAGTTCATTTATTGGAATAGGTATTTAAACCTGAGGGAGAGTTTATACATGGAGATATTATCCCTTTTCACTATCAACCACCTCCACCAGATAATTATTTTACTGAATTTCTTACATAGATAAAAATGTATCATTAGCAACCTACTGATGTAAGCCAATAAGCAAATACTTTTAAATGAGAATATTTTCAAAATATTGTCAAACTAAGCTATCAAACATAAAAACTGTGGAATTTTAGCATTTGTACTATTTTATGATTTATCTGTGTACCAGTTAGCTAATACCCTAAAAATACTATGTACCAACAATCTCAAAGTTTCAGCAGTACACAACAATAAACATTTATTTAATTCTGCACTAAGCATTTATTTTACTCATGAGTGTATTTATCCTCTGGGTATAGACTGATTTAGTCTAGACTGGTTGGTTTAGATGGGATTTACCCACGTGTCTGTGGCCAGGTGGTGGCTGATGGCTTTTGGTCAACTTCAGCTGTGGTAGCACTGCTTCATGAATCTATTCTTCCTTCTGGAGCCAGCAAATAAACCCAGGATTATCTGGGTTTAAGACAATGGTGCAGATGATAGAAAGAAAACACATTCTCTCTGCTTATGTCACATCTGATAGCATCCCACCGCACAGGCAGATCCCATGGCCTAGCCCAGAGTCAAGGAGTCAGGGAAGGTCTTTCCCACCCATTGTAAGTAGGCACTGCCAAAGAATATGGTGAAAGCATTGATATAGGAAGTAATAACTGGTCAGGACTGCTGACATATATAATAACCACAATCTTAGGACTTTCTCATCCACGGTAGAAGCATCATATTGTTAAAGAAAGTTTCTAGGGGCTAACAAGTGGCATGGTGGTTGGGGAGCTAGCATTCTATATGGCCAACTGCAGTTCAAGTTCCAGACCTGGCAGCTTACCTGCTCACTCTCTTTCTCTTTCTGGTCAAATTGAAAAATAATAATAAATAAAATTGAGTAAATAATTCTTAGAAAAAGAAGATTTCCAAAATTCATAGTTAAGAAGCTAGGCAATTCAGTTAACTGATAGATATCATATCACAAAGCAAATTTAGGAAAGTTCACTTATATCTTAGAAAGAAAATTTGTTTTCTTCTGCTTCTCTTTTATTTAGTTTTTCAGGCCTCATTTTAACAGTGAAAAGTAATCTTTAACAATTAAAAGTAAATTAAAAATCAGGGGCCGGATAGTATAGTACTAAAATGTGATGTTCTGTGAGGAAATCCCACATGGAAAAGTTGCCAATTCAAGTCCAATGATCTCCCTGGGTACATTGGGAACATGCTTGCCTATGATCTAGGATGGACCGAAGGCTGGGGGTGGATCATGGCATCAAGATCTTGTTGGGGTGCCATATTTTTCTGCCTTTGGCTCTTGCTCACTCAATGCAGAAATAAAATCACCCCCTGGAGGAATGGTCACATCATAATCCCTTCTCCAGTCTCTTAGGATTTTGGGCATGCAAACACAAGCATCCAGTGTGTTTTTTAAGCCACCGTATCTGGGTCTTGAACTGTGCAGTCAGCCATGCAGAATCCAGCCACCTCATTCTCCATGCCATCTGCTGACCCAATGAATAAACTTCATAGAAGTATATTAAAATGAATCCGAAACTTATTTTGAAGACAGTTCTGATAGTCGTCTCGAGAGAAATGGGTATTCTCAATAAAACACAAAGCCAGGTTATAAAATACTACTTTTTCCCTCAGGTTTTTGCCATAGGACACTGGCATTTGCAGGACAGAGGTAGAGCATGGCAAAGTGAGAGACAACCCCAGGAAGACAGCCACACTGCAGTCATTTCTTTTCATTCTTCTCTAGGGATTTTGGGTACATGCAACTGGCTTGATTTTTAAGCTCCTGGGTCCAGGACTCAAAACTGTGGAGTAGACCATGTGGGAACCCAGCACATTAACCACCACACCACCTGCTGGCTCTCAAATAATACTTTAATAATTATCATTAGCCACATGGTTCCTATATTTACCTCTTTCTTTGAGTAAAAATATCGAATGCGTAAAGTGAAGTCGCAGATATGCGTATGCCTGCTTGTACAGGGAAGAGCTGTGTCTGCAGATTACCAGGTGGCTAGGGGCTGGAGTCAGGTGACTGAAGATATACTGAGTATGGACACCAATACCTACTCTCCAATGAACCCTATTGGTAGTTCCAATCCCTGTAACATCATCCAGGTGGACCTTGAAGCGTAAGGTCTTTTGAAAAGAAAAGAAAAGGAAAACTAACTTGGAATAACAAGCCAAGCAGCACCTCTGTGGTGTGTTGCAGTCAGTGGTTGCTTGATCCATTTCCTGCAACTTTGGCTTGGCTGTTCACATTCACCGTTGGCAGCAGATGTTCTGAGTGAATGAATGTTAACTCTGCTCAGCTTACTTCCCCACAAGGAATGGCAAATCATTCTTGAGTATAGAAAAGAGCAGTGGTTATGTTGTAGGGCTATAGCTTTTACTTTGTTTGCTTTCAAATGTGTTTTGAAATGAATTTCCAAGATACGGGAGGCAGTCCTCTTGATTTACAGATGAGAAAAATTAGGCCCAGAAGATATGTAAGACTTGCTAAAGCAGGCGAATGTCTGAGCTGGGTCAGCAGCCTACCATTCTTGACTTTAATTCAGTTCTAAAATTCTTTCAGTGCTTGTCAGCAGTGACTCTGCCTGCTTCCTTTCATTGGAAGGTTTGGAGGTAAACAGAGGCTTTGGTGCCAGAGATCCCTTTTTCAGCGCTGGCATCCCCAAGGTACCAGCAACAGCAGGCATTGGCATGGGGACTTAGCATATATCAAGCACTTTCTCTCGTTCTTTGTTGTTGCTAGTTCAGATCACATTTCTCCCACTTTACAGATGAAAATATGTAAGGATACAGAGAGGTTCCACCCCTAGCTTACACCTAGCCCAAAATACAGAGAGTGAACAGTAGAGTAAGACAGTTTTGTGGCTTCCGATCCTCAGTCTCATGCCCTTCCTGAATATATAGTTTTTCCCATATATTTTTAATTTTTTTTTTGGAGAGGTTATTTATTTATTTATTTATTTATTTATTTATTTATTTATTTATTGCTATAGGGCACGTGCACTCGCCAGACAGACAGAGAGACAAAAAGCGAGAAATCACCCCCCAGGGGGGATGGCCACTCCACAATCCCTTCGCCTCCATTCTCCTCTCAGGATCTAGGGCACGCTCGCACACGTGCCCGGCATGAGTTTTAAGCCACTGGGTTCAGGATGTGAACCGCGCTCGACTACGTGGGAGTCCAGCGACATAGCCATTACGCTAATTGCTGGTTCAATTTTTTTTTTTTTAGTTTTTCCCATATATTTTTTCCAACCGTTGTCCATCTGCCTGTCTATGCATACTGCCATTATTTATCTATTCAGCTGTTATTTCTTGAGTACTTAGGTATATGCCTCTCTCTGTTGGGATATAGCAGTGCATTAATTAGAGAACATTCCTCACCATCTTGGTGATCACAACACCAAGCTCTTAGTAGAGCTATCACAACAAACTAAATAAATTAGTTAAATCACATCTTTGATAGTAATAAGTACTAAGACAAGGAAGTAAAGCAGAAAGAAGGAAAGGAATGTCATGTGTGCAGAGAGGTAGACATATTAGGTCAAGGGACCAGAGAAACTTAATACATTGTTCTTACCTCATCCCTCCATCCATCCATCCATTCACTCATTAACTAAAATATATTTCTTCATCCATCACTCTTCCATTCTTCAATCAACCAACCAACTAGACAGTTATTCTTCCAACTTCTCATCCAATTATACAGAAATATATGCATTCCATATTTTACTCATCCATCCATTGACTTATTCATTTATTTAGAAATTAATTGGCTCTGTACCAGCAGCTGGCATAATGGCTGTGTTGCTGGACTCCTGTGTAGCTGATCACGGTTCGAGTCCCAAGCCCGGTGGCTTAAACTCACGCCAGGTGTGTGTGCGTGTGTGCCCAAGATCCCAAGAGGAGAATGAAGGAAAAGGGATTGTGGCATGGCCATCCCTCCTGGTGGGGGGAGGGTGATATCTCACTTTCTGTTCCTCTCTCTCTCTCTTTTTTTCTGGCAAGTGCATGCGCCCTATGGCAAAAATCTTCCCCCCCCCCAAAAAAAAGAGAGAGAGAAATTCATCATTTATTCACTCACTCATTTATCCATCCATTCACTTACTCATCTACTTTCTTTTTTTGTTTGAGTGTTCATTTCTATAACAAATATTCACTGAGCTCCTTCATTACCCATTAGCACTGAGAAAGACAGACATGGTATAAAGGCGGCAATCAAGAGGAGAGATTTTCCAGGTTGTCCCCTGTTTGCACATTTCCAAACGTGTCTTTTCGTAAGTTCTCATTGCCTGCTGGAGCCTCCTCTTAGACCCTGGGTGCTTACATTGAGCTGCTGCGACATCAGCTCGCAGAGTAACCATTTCAGGGATTTTATCACAGCCTACTACTACAAAAAGGATGTTATCAGACTTAGCGTTGTCACCTTGAACAAAAAATGAATAATGAACACCTTTCACAGTTCATATTCATCCAGACTGTCTCCATGGATCATTTACCAAAAGGCACAGTTTCTTTCTGGGTCCAAGAGCTTTGGGGTAACAATGGGAAGGACATGGGTGATGCCAGGGCAGGATGGTAAGGAGACTTCCCACTTCGAAGCCCAGTTTGCCCAGTCAGCTTCAAAACACACAGCAAGACAGATATACAGAAAGGGGAAAAGTAAAGCAGACACAGAAGTCATCAAAAGCGAGATGGAACAGGGAACCAGCAGTTAGCGTAATGGCTATGTTGCTGGACTCCCTCATAGTCGACCGCGGTTCACGTCCTGGACCCGGTGGCTTAGAACTCACACCGGGTGCGTGTGCGTGCGTGCCCAAGATCCTGAGAGGATAATGGAGGAGAAGGGATTACTGCGTGACCATCCCCCCTGGGGGGCGATTTCTCGCTTTCTGTCTCTATGTCTCTCTCTGTCTGTCTGGTGAGCACACGCGCCCTATAGCAAAAACCGCTCAAAAAAAAAAAAAAAAAAAAAGGCGAGATGGAACTGAAACCCAGTGCATAAAGGAAGCTAAAGCCATAGGCCATTGAGGTCTGAGTTTGGAAGAGAGCAGCAATGGTTGGGGTTTCATACCCTAAGGGACAATATTTTTCTTTACTATATCCACGATATTATCATTTGGACCTATAATCCATATAAAATATTATTGGTGAGATATGTTTTATTATGTTCTTTGTACTAAACCTTCAAATCCCAATGTGTATTTTATACACGTAGCACATCTCGATTTGGAAGGACCACATTCAAGTGCTCAACAGTCAATCAGGCCAGTAGCTACTGAGCTAGATAGAACAGGTCTCAAGGGTGGTGATAATGTTAGGGCCAAAAGGAATAAAATGTTGGGGGCAAAAATAAAGACTATGTTTCTCATTTCTCTGTGAAGAGGACCTCTAGGCATTGCCATAAGCTAGTCATTTAATATCTCAGCGAGCTTTGATTTATTTCAGCTCTTTCAGTTGCCAGAGGATGTATGAGCTCTCCAGAGAAAGAGACAGGGAGAGAGGGAATGAAAACAAAGAAACAGACCCCAATAGGACATAGCTATTCTATCGTCCTTTCTCTTCCATTTCTCTGACCTGCTGGGATTTGACACATGCGGGCACATGATCCTGGTGCATTTTTCAAGCCAGCAGAGTTGAAATTTAAACCACAGTCAGTCATGTGGGATCTGGCTCCCTTAACCATTAGGCTGCAAGTCTGGCCTGAGCTTTTAGGTTTTTTATTCACGACAGAGAAAACATGCAAACACATCAAATGGACAGAGGGAGAAGCATCCTATGGAGGATCTCTCCATAGACCACACATGCAGCACATTTTCAGACTGAACCAGAAATGCAACCCTACAGTGGACCATGTGGCTTCCAGCACAGCAGGTCAGTTCGGTACCAACTACACCATCATCCTGGGCCTCATGGTGATCTTTGTCAGGGGCATTTTGAATCCCATTTGCACGTATGGGGACTCGTAGGCACAGACAGATGCCATGACTTGCTTCCAGTCGAGAAGTAGGAAGCATTAAGTGTGAACCAGAGCCTGGATGCTAAAAGTCACATCTGTAGCATGCACCTACTGCTTGCCCCCTGTGGATGGGGCAAGCTCATGCCCTGTGAAACTCTCAGCCTGGCTGAGTCCCCTGTTTACAGGGACTTCCTGGCTTTATGGTGGCAGGTAGCTACTCCTCATATGTTACTGCCACCTGCCAAGGAAAATCTATGAACCATCACCTCCTCCTGCTTCCCTTTCCCAGCTCCTGAGCTCCAGGAACCACCGTATCAATATAACCAGCTCTTCCCCTCGTCTTGACGCTCAGGCTCTGGAGAGGGGTGCATCAGTCCTCCAATATTTACTGCCCATGACAGGCAAATGGACCCTTGGAGCTGCCACCAGAGATCCAAGACCCAGACATTAAAATGAATTATGAAAAAAGTACCCTGTCATTTTCCTTGTTTGCTTCATCAACCCTCCAGTAAATAACCAAAAAGCACTTAGCAAGGACGAAGGCTGTAGTGTAAATAATAAGACCCTTCGTCACTGACAAAGCTCCGGAAGGCAAGCTGAGAGGCCCCTCAGAAGCCAGGTGAAGGGTAGAGAACCTGCAGGGCACCAGCCTGGACTTCAGTTGTCCTTCTTTGCTCACTCCTTTCCAGCATGAACCATATACCGGCCTCCTCAGTAGCTGGGGCTGAGAGTGTTCCCTTGTATACAGAAGTAGTGCACCATTGCCTAGCCAAGCAAAGTATCCATATATTATTTGATTTATTAATTCATCCATTCGGAGAGCATCAGTTGAGCACCGGCCCCATATCAGGTGATAACCTAGGGATCCAGTAATGTGGGATCTCAATCTGTCTCTCTGAGATCCTATGTACTTCATGGAAGTAGGACCTGGTTCGTTTGGTTCTGCAACACCAAGAACAATAGTGTCTGGCTGTCATTTCTCCAAACCTATCAAGAGAATAATTTCTCTGAGTCCAAATAGGGAAGACAGTCACATCGAAAGGTGACACAGAGAAAGGATTAATTCTCATAGTAGTGGGAGGTGGCTGAAGAGATGCATGATGGCCTGGGAACACAGAGCAAGGACACACAATTCAGACTGCGGGTGTCAAGGTGGGCTTCATGGAGGAAGATACTTCTTCACTAAGATTAGGAGGGTAGATAGAAGTACACCAGGTGAGTGGGAGTGTGGCCAGGTGTGAGGACACAGGGAGGTATCCCAGGAATGGTACAAACATAGAAATGAGTCAGCTCTCCCCGTGGTGCTGAGGCTAGAGAGAGCAAGGTTGGAAATCCACCATTCTATGGTCTACAGACTCCAGGTGGACAGGGGGAGGGAATGGAGAAAGAAATTGTTGGTGATTTCACGACCCCTATTCTTACCTGTCCTCTACTGGCTGTTGGCATAATGGCCTTGGAAAAGTCATCACTTCTCTGAGTCTGAGCTTTTCTCTATGAAATACGGTTAACAACCCACACTACTCAAAGGTTGTTTTGAGGTTCAGATGAGATAAAGTTGCTGGGTGTAGTTTGGTAGTCCTGACTATGGGGTCTGACAAATCACACGGTTTGAAGTATACCATTCAGTAGTAAGGTGCCCTTTGGAGTAGGTACCCTACTTTATCGGGTGTAGTAATGGTGTCTCAGCGTGGCGTTAGGGGTGTAAATGAAATATCCCTAACACGTGGTAAAGCCCTTAGGCATTTGCTATTATTTATCAAGCAGTGCTTTAAAGACCTTGTTGTTATCTAAATATAGTATAATTTAAAGTTCTGGAATACTTGAGAACTGACTGTTTTTTCTAACTCTAAACTTTTAGGGGACAGAGATCAGTCCCCAGAAAGCTCCTCTTGTTAGCTAAGATCCCCTCCCAAGACCCCTATGTGAAGGAGGAGCCCTGATGCTGCCTTTGGGATTCTACTCAGAACATTCCAGCCTGGGTTGTGGGATGAGTCCAAAGACCAAGACCCTGCTCATCTCAGCACGCTCACATTTGTTCCCTGGACTCTTCTTCCCAGTAAAGAGACTCCAGCCCTGAGGTAAAGGTTGTCTGGAGCTCAGCAAGAGGTTTCTCTTTGATCAGTGGTTTGTATGGATTAATCAGGGTTGATACTCAGCCCAGTCTGACCTCTGCCCATCCTGGTTAATAAGGATATCATGTTCCTAAATGTTCCTAAATGCTTTGGTGGAGAGAGCAGAGAAATACTGGAAGGGGAGAGAGTGGAGTGAGGATGGGAGACAAGGCTGGGGTGTGGGAGGTTGGAGGAAGAAAGGAAAAAGAGACTGTACAGAGAATGAGAGATCGATTATGGGAGAAAAGGTGTGACAGAAGCAAAAGAGAACATGTAGAGAAAGATGAAAAGAGTGAATTAAGGAACAGATGAGAGGCAGAGATTAACAAAGGACCGAGGGTGATGGGACTGTGGGTTTTTTTGGAGAGGTTTTTGCTATAGGGCGTGTGTGCTTGCCAGGAAGACAAAGAGAGACAGAGAGACAGAAAGTGAGAAATCACCACCCAGGAGTGATGGCCACGCTGCAATCCCTTCTCCTCCATTCTTCTCTCGGGGTCTTGCGCATGCACACACATGCGCCTGGTGTGAGTTTAAACCACCGGGTCCGGGACTCGAACTGTGGTCAACTACATGGGAGTCCAGCAACATAGCCATTACACTAACTGCTGGTCCCAAGGTGTTATTCATTATTATCTTAAAGCCTTCCTTGTTTCGTTGTTGTTTTCCCTCTTCTTTAAATCTCAGTGTGCTTATCTTGTGACATTTCGGACTTTCTGGAAGTTTAATGGACTGGTATCATTCACTCTGTCACATGAGAAAAAAGAAAATCCTTTTCTTAGGTTGTAGAGAAAACAGAGGTTCAAAAATTATTTTAAAAATGATAACGAAATTGATTTGTCTTTGGTTTCACCAGGGAAACTGCCCTTTTACTTAAACATTTTTTTAATAGTTTGTATAGCCTTCTTTATGCTTTCTGTGCATATGTGTACACGTGTGTGCATGTGTATATGTGCATGTGTGTGCACATGTGTTGTGAGTGTGCGTGTGTGTACATGTGTGTGTGTGTGTGTGTGTGCAGAAAGAGGGATGTAGAAGACCCAGGCGACATTTCCTAGATGTTTCCATTCTGTCAAGACAGGATGATCTAAATCTGAGATCTACTCAGATCCAGTTTTATAATTAATCACAACCCCCTACACAAGTCTATATCCCAGTTACAGAGATGCCACCCTGCTGCCTGGAATTTGAAGTGTAGCAAACCTTACATTTGGTCCTTAAAACTGGGCCCCAACCAGGA
>NW_006160193.1:1642321-1683518 GCF_000334495.1 Tupaia belangeri chinensis | reverse complement strand
AGGAATGCCATCTTCTCAGCTCTATCTGAGATTTGCCAATTAAGTTAAAAAAAAAATCTAAATTTAGAAGCAGGTCATTAGCATATCATTATTGATGCCACATGCAAGCTACTTTTTTTTCTCTCCAAGAAAAAATAAATCACAGCATTTCCAGCACACATTTGTTAATATAAAAATTACCATATCAATAACACATCATTATTTGATCAGAACTGCCCCTCTCAAAAGGTTCCAAACTATTGTTCGGTCCGAAAAAGCATGCTCTTGGTAGAAGCTTTTATTTACTCATAATTATTGTTGTTAATTGTTAAAGTCTTTGCCCCTACCATGAAGCCGTCCATTCCCACCAGGCTGACCACAATCCCTAACCACCCCCTGTAGCCTGCCCGGTCCCACGCTCCATAACAGTGACCTTTCGGTGGGGCTGTGGACTCCGGCAGAGCACGGGAGGGACAAAGGAATACATTTTCCGGTGAAGAGCCGTAGAGAAGTTGGGCAGATGGATCCGTGATATAAGCTCTTAATTAGGGCCGCACGGCTGGTTGACCTCTCAGGAGACAAAAGGTGTGTACTCAGAGCCTCCGGGCTCACCTGCTCCTACACCTTCTAGCCATTAGCTGGGCGCCTTTCAGAATCCACCCAGAGCAGGCATAGTTTGGAAGGCCTGCCTTTATTCTGAGCAAGAAATCAGCAGTTTAGCATGAAATATTCTCAGCTGGCAGATGGGAGAGGGCGGATTGTCACGTCAATAGAATCTGATCCGATGGTTAGGTAAGACCTGGGGACAAAGATGGAATTGTTCCAACATCAACCAGCCAATGCCATATTTGGTGGGGGGGGTGTGGCTGGAGGAGAGTGGAGTGGGGGTGGGATATGAGAAAGCCAGCCTTGCCAAAGTGCTCATTCTTTCCAGAGCATTTGCATTTGTCAGCATCCTGAAACCTCCAACCACCCAGCCAGACACACCATGTTGTCTCCATTTAACAGATAGGGAAACCAAGACTAGGTGGGCTAAGTAACCACCTAATACTAGATCCGGGGGTCCAGACTCACACTGTGCGATGCCAAGCCTGCACCAGCCATGCCCTTCCGCCTCTGTGTAGTCTGCCAGCCCTCTCCTGCCTCCACAGCACAGGGGTTCCCTGTCCATGTGCCGTAGTGAGTGACCACCGAGTGCCACGTGTGGGCGCTGTGTCTGTAGCCTCGTCCTGTAGATGCAGGTTCAGAGACTCAGAAGGTGACATGATTTTCCACAGTCGTTCAGCTGGCACCTGCTGAAGTCAGGGCACAAAGTCCAGATCTTCAGATTTTGAGTCGGACTCTCTCTGGCTGTCTTCCTCTTTTGTTCCATGTGGTCACTCTATTTAAGGGACCTGTCCCCATCCCTCAAGTCGCTCTTACTGCAAAGGAAGCCTGTGAACTCATGTAGGTTCCAGCACTAACCTCCAAGCCTAACTGCACCTAGGATTAGGAAATCCAAGGCCCTAGAAAGTTTAGAGACTCACTTTGGGACACTCAGCTTCTTGATGATAAGGTTAGAGCCAGGCTTCAATTTCTCACTCAAAGCCCAGTCCTGTGGATAGTCTGTGAGCTGAGCTGCCTGTGGGTCAGACTCAGGCCACAGGGAACTCTGGGCTGTTTTCCTCCAGAGCTGACTTTACCACGCTCAGTACACAGTGTCCTTATGGGCACTGGTAGGAGAGGAAACCAGGTTGTTAGTTTCCTCCTGACTTTATTCTTTCTTTCTATTTTTCCTCCCTTTAAAAATACTTGGAGTTACAGACAAGTTGCAAAGAAAATACAAAGGATTCTTGAATGCCCTTTACCCAGAGGCTCTACAGTAACATTATCCCATTTGCTTTGGCCTTCAGTGGAAAGATGGATGGATGGACAGGCAGATGAACAGATAGATATAGATAGACATCAGTAAATAGAGATAGGTGTATGTACATAGACATACACTATTATTTGATTTTCTGAGCCATTTGAGTATGAGCTACAGACAAGAGCTTCTTTACTCAGAAATGTTTAAATGCGTGTTTCCTAAAAATAAAGATGTTCTCTTGTATCACCACCATACAATTATTGAAACCCAAAATGAACACTAACACAGTACTATGATCTACTCCATAGACCTTATTCACATTTTACCAACTGTCCCAATATTCTTCTTCTTTTTTAATTGCCAGAGAGTATATGTACTTGCCAGAGAGACAGCTAGAGGAAGAGGGAGAAAACACCCTCCAACAGAACATGGTCATACTGTAATCCCTTCTCCATTTCTTCATCCCATTAGGATTTAGGGCATGCATGTACACAAGCCTGGTATGTTTGACTGGGTCTGGGATTTGAGCCGCAGTCAGCCATGCGAGATCCAGCTCCCATAACCACTAGGCCACAGAGCCAGACCAGATTGCAGGATGAAATCTACCAATAGATACCCACATTCATTTAGTTGACCCATCTCTTCAGTTTCCATTAATCTGGAGCCACCCCACCATCTCTCCGCATTTTATGAACTTGACATTTATGAAGAGTTCAGACCAGTTATCTTGCAGCATGCCCTTTAATTTGAGTTTGCCTGCCATTTCCTGGTGATTAGATTCCGGCCGTGCATTTTTGGCGGGAATGCCACAGAAGTGATGGTGTGTCCCGTTGGTGCCTGGGAGGCATGTGGAGACAATTAGCTCCATTACTGTTGATGTTCACTTTGATCACTCGGGTAGGATGGCATCTGCCAGATTTCTTGACTGTGAAGCTACTCCTTTTTCCCTTTTTAATTAGTAAGTATCTTTTTGTGAGATGTGTTGAGGGTATGCAAATACCTGCTTTTCATTATGCTTTGATGCTTGATATTTCCTACCTGGATCAATTATTACTGTGATAGTTGCCAAGCAGGGATGGTCTGATTCCTCCTTGCTCCCACGTTTACTAGCTGGCATTCTCTGGTAAGAAAGAGCGTTTTTGTCTTTAGTCCCACATTCATTTATTCATTCATTTATGTTGGTATAGAGGCAGGGAGTTGTACTTAGTCAATGGGCTTCTTCCTGTCCCTCTCTTACACACACCCAGCTACACAAACATTCCAGCAACTACTGGGAAAATTGTGCGCGGAGCAGTGAGGAAAGTCACGTCAGGGGCTTGACGTGACCTCCGGAAGAAGGCCTGCTGAGGCGTGTGGAAGGCAGGAGCCGGCTAAAAGGCTCTGTGATAGGGTTCGCTGTCTCTCCTGCCCTTAGCCAAGAGGCTTAAATATCTCCTTCTTGGACAAACAGATCAATACAAGCTTTTTAACATCTTCAATGAGAGCTCATTAATGCTCTCTGGGTGTCCTCCTGCGGCCGGGCTGACCTGGGAGGAGCAGAGGAAAGTGAACTGCAGGCAGATAATTATCCCAGGGATAACACTTCAGATCAGCTCCTGGCAGAATGTGAATTGTTTTCCTAATTATTCAGGACAGCAGCTAGTGAGAGTGCAAACTAATTGAAAATACATGGTGATGTATTTGCGTTCGGATGCTCAGCCTGTGTGTTGGGTTAAATGCTCGGGGATGAGAACGGGGGCTTCTCTTGGCGGTGCACCCCTCGGTGCCTCAGTCCAGCACAGAGGCCTCTCAGGCTGGGGATAAAATGAACGAGCATGAGCACTTTTGGAAAAACTGAGTGAGAGAGATGATAGCTAGGAAGGAATTTGCAGAAGGCTCAGGGGCAATCTGTCACTTCAGGTTTTACCCCTTCGGTAAGCAGAATGACTGGAGGTTTGTGGGTCCTCGCTGCCTTGCCCACCTCACAGAATGGCTTTCACCAAATGACCTTTGACTTTTCAATTCCAGTTTTCTCTGAGAAGAGGGCAACAAGCACCTCTGTGTACACCGTGGAGAAACCACTGAGGGCCCATTTGTAGAATCTACCTGAGAGTAATTTGTTCTAGAATGTTATGACAGACCAAAGTCTGTTTTGCCTGAAGAACTTTACTACTTTTGAACCATGAGAATTCTGAATATCTTGTTTTTTTGACCTAGCCACCAGGAAGCTCAAAGTCAAATTTTAAGTCCAGCTTGAGGTAGGTAGGATCAAGTGTGCTTTTTCTTTCTTTCTTTTTTCTTTTCTTTTTCTTTCTTTTTTTTTTTTTTTAAGTTTGCTATAGGGAGCGTGGGGCTCATCAGAGATGGGTGGCAGGGAGTGAGAAATCACCCCCCAGGGGAATGGTCACATTGCAATCCATTCTCTATTAGCCTTTCAGGATTTTGGACTCACGTGCACACTTGTCTGATGTGATTTTCAAATGGCTGAGTTCAGGACTCAAACCGCACAGTAGGCCATGTGGGATCCAGTACCTTACCCTCCACGCCACTTGCTGCCTGCCCTGTGTTTCTATAGTAAAGACTATTTAAAAATGCTACTGCTTCCACATATGATATAAATGATATTTCCTAGATTCAGAGATTGAAGTGATGAGCAGTTAGTGTCAGAACCAACTCCAGAGAACAAGCACACGCCGGTTTCCAGCACACTCTCCCTGGATCTCCAGAGATATCCTGTTTACTGAACGAGGAATAGTGTAGAGGTCAGTAAGCTTGCTCAGAAAAGGGCTAGCTGGTAACCATTTTATTCAGGCTTTGGGGGTCTGTGCGGTCTCGTCCCCACCGACTGACCTTGTGGCTGTAGTGCAGAAGCAACTATTCATAATCCTTTGATAAATGACTGTGACTACGTTCCAAAAAATATTTTATATGTGGACTTCTAAAATTTGAATTCCCTATAATTTTTTTATGTCACAAAATATTCTTCTCTTGCATTTTTGTACTAACCCATAAAAAGTGTAAATATTCTTAGCTGTGGGCCATACAAAAACAGGCAGTGGGGCTGGATCTGGCTTGTAGGCCATGGTTTGTCAGCCCTTGATGCAGATACTGGGGAGTAGAAAGAAGAGGGCTGTATCTGGCTCATAGGCCATGGTTTGTCAGCCCTTGATGCAAAGATACTGTGGAGTAGAAAGAAGAAGGCTTCTGAGCCCTTGGTGTAGAGGTCAGTAAGCTTGCTCAGAAAAGGGCTAGCTGGTAACCATTTTATTCAGGCTTTGGGGGTCTGTGCGGTCTCGTCCCCGCCGACTGACCTTGTGTCTGTAGTGCAGAAGGAACTATTCATAATCCTTTGATAAATGACTGTGACTACGTTCCAAAAAATATTTTATATGTGGGCTTCTAAAATTTGAATTTCCTATAATTTTTTTATGTCACAAAATATTCTTCTCTTGCATTTTTGTACTAACCCATAAAAAGTGTAAATATTCTTAGCTGTGGGCCATACAAAAACAGGCAGTGGGGCTGGATCTGGCTTGTAGGCCATGGTTTGTCAGCCCTTGATGCAGATACTGGGGAGTAGAAAGAAGAAGGCTTCTGAGCCCTTGGGGATTAAGCGTCCTATGTAGGGGGTAATAGGATAATTCATATATAGTCGTTCAGCTAAACACAATTAGAATGAAATCAAACTCTTTTCTCCTTAGGACATTAGACCTCGCCAGCATAAAGCAAGACTGAGGCCAACCCTATTTACAAAGGTAGAATATGGGTTTGCACACAGACAGTCTCCCATGAATATTGTCTAAGAAGATTGTTTTCCCATATTATAATTGTAATCCCATTAAAATAAGGGGATTCTTTCATTCTAATAATGGTTATTTTAACAGAATGTCCTTCACTAAAGTAAAATTTGGTAGGTTAATGGAAAATCAAAGAAAGGGAGTTCTTTCTGAGCCCCACAGGTTGTCATGTTCTAATGAGAAAATGTTTATTGCCACTATCAGAACCAATACCACCAATACGACAGCCATCATCACCATCACCACAGCTGCCAATTGTATCTATCAATACTATAACCACCACCATCACCACCACCAGCACCATCAGTAACACCATCCCCAGCACCTTCACTATCACATGTCATCATTCCCATCATCATTCCTGCCACTACCGCTGTGTGCACCTCTAAAACCACCACCACCACCACCACCTCCGTACCCATCACTAAGTCACCACAGCCACTGCCATCACTGCTCCAGCACCGCCAGCATCAGCCTCACGCCCACGATCATCACTGCACATGCAACACTGTCACCACCGTCATCCTAACAACCACAGTCATCCTCTCACGATGATCGCCACCACCTCCATCATTTCCTTCCACACTTAAGGTTTAGGGAGAAAAAATAAAAAAGATTTAGAGAAAAGCATGGCTCCGCAGACCTTTATGTCACACTGGTTTCCAAGTTACAAGATTCTTCCTGTCTTTCTCCTCTTTCTCCTTTTATATCAAAGTCTAAAGGTACATATTCAATTGACTAAGTGATTGCATTTTCACTTACTCTTCTAAAAACATAACCCAAATGTGACAACAAATATATAAACAGGCATTTCTCTGGGCCAGCTGGTGGTGCGGCAGTAATGCTCCTGGACCCACGTGGGAAAGATCCTGGGCTCATGTACCAGGGCCTCCCTGAGCTCACTAGTTGATTCCTGCATGCTCGTGATCAAGGTCGGCTGAGAACGGGTGGGGTGGATGGCAGCGCGCAGGCTCTGTTGGGCAATGTCTCAGTCTGCGTCTCTTTCTATCTCTCATGGAAGAAATAAATAAAATGTTTAAAGTGATGTTTTCCAAATTATTATGTATCATAGCAAAAATTTTGCAAAAATAAACAGCCAATAATTTTTAAATGGTGAGGTAAATTATGTGATAAAAGAGAGACAGCTATTGGAAACGTTGGCCGAGAGCTGCAGGTATTGAAAAGTGCACATTATACAGTGTTAAATGGAATATCCACAAGACACAGATGTTGGCTTCAGTCAAAACAAAAATACAGAAAAAAAGAGATGGAAATTAAAAACGCACCAAAATGCTGATAGTGCATTCGACAGGGTAGCGCACCGATGGGAACTTTTCCTTTTGTCTTTATACTTGTGTGCATTTCCCAATTGTTCTCTAATGAGGAAATATGACACTTACAATTAGAAAAAAAATAAGAGATCATCTTTGGACTTTCAAAGCACAATAAAAACAAAAATTAGAGAAATCACTTAATCAAAGAAATCTTCTCTCTCTGAACCTGTTTGGAATTAATCCCACCCCCGTCCCCTTTTGCTACCCAAGAACGCTGTCCCCATCTCTGCACATTGTACGTCCTAACACACACCTTAGATATTTGTGCACTTTCCTGCCTCTGCTCAGAGGGCTTCTAACCTGCCACGTACTGGAAACCTCAAAATAATCTTTTTCCCGCCTTTCTCCCTCTCTTCCTCCCTTCTTTCCTTTCTAACTTTTTCAAGTATTTATTGAACAGCGGTTATCAGCCAGGCGCTAGTCTGGGTCCTGAAGATGTCCTGGTGGACTAGACAGACAAGTGCCGTCCTCTCTCAGGGCATATGGAATCTGTATTTCACAGTCTAGTGAGGGAGGCAGATGAGAACAGACGGGCTGGGATAGAATGCCACTGCCACTGTGCAGTCTGCTCCTGCCTGTGCAGCCCTGCCTCCACCAGTGGGCATTACGCAAGCCCACCTGGGAGGGCAGCTTATGATGAGGCCTGAGCCCTGCTCCTCGGCACAGAGCTTGGGTTTCACAGGGACACCCATGAGAACACCTGATCCTCTCCTTCTGCAGCTCCACTGGGGGCAGGGCTGTGGCATGAACACCTGTCCACCAGCAGCAGGGCCTGTTCCCACCTCAGGACCCAGACAGGCCATTTCCCTGCCTGAGGACAGTGTAGGGGGCCAGCGTTCCCAAGACCAGTGCCATGCCTTTAATCAACCAGCCCTCTGGGAAAGCCCGTCGACTGCTTTGCAAATGAGTTACCTCCAACCACTAGAAGGGAAGCCTAGTCAAATCTGTCTTTGTCCTGCTGCAAATTCACTCACTCTCTTCCTCCTGATAGCACACACACACACACACACACACACACACGGCACACACATACATGCACACACACATGACCAAACAAATCCACACTTGCCTCTTGACTTTGGACAAGCAGAATGAAAACGGAGCAGTCCAACCTTGCTGAAACATCAAGTCTCATCTTTAAAACTTGAAAAGCCATAAAACATTATTGGTGATTTTATTAGGTTAGTTACGGGTACTTGTCCTCATTCCCAAAGGACATGAGAAAGCTTGAAAAAAATATACCAGGTACAACAACA
Organism: Tupaia belangeri chinensis; assembly: GCF_000334495.1. Classification (NCBI taxonomy): domain Eukaryota; kingdom Metazoa; phylum Chordata; class Mammalia; order Scandentia; family Tupaiidae; genus Tupaia; species Tupaia belangeri. The sequence continues at coordinate 1,675,327 of NW_006160193.1, read as the reverse complement.
TAGAAGCGTGTGAAGAATGTAAGAAAATTAGACAACATTGTAGGAAAAATATCATTAACCCATCCAAATGAAACTCTGGGCCTTTCACCGAAGGCAGAAACACACCAGGACTTTGGTTTCCCTCGATGAAGATGGGATTAGTTACATGAACTCCTGGGTCCATTAAGATAAAACAAAGCCCTTTTTAAAAATTTCCTGAAGAATATTCACTGGAAAAGGAGACAGAAAGTGTGAGAGAGAACTAGAGAGAGAGAGAGTGAGAAAGCATCCCCATGGGGGAATGGTCATGTTGTAATCTCTTCACCTCCATTTTCCCCTCTTCAGGATTTTGGGCAGGCACTCACTTGTTTTTTAAGCTACCTTGTCTGGGACTTGAACAACACAGTCATGAGGGTTCAACTACCTCAACCACTACACCAAAGAGTGAGGTCCAAAAGAAAAAATTTACTCTAGAGAAATCCAACTTTTACTGAAAAAGGGACAAAGTGCTTCTCAGGCTCTTCAACTGGAAACAATATCCCCTGAAATCTATGGGCAGTAACTGCAGCTTCTCTTCCGGTGTGGCATCTCATAGCGCCTCTCAGTGGGGACCAGCGCAGGGAAGTTTCAGGAAGAGTTACGGGAACTCTGCAGAGGCACAAATCTCCACTGGGCAGACCTCCTGCAGCCTCAATTCCAGAGTCTGGAGTAGGCTCATAGGTTGTGTGTGCATGTGTATGTGTGTGTGTGTGAGTGTGTGAGCAAGCTATCCAGTGGAGTCTAGGGCCAGTCCACCTCAAGCCAACCTCCAGCCACTTAGCAGCTGGAGCAAATCACTTTCCACTCTCATCTGTCAACTTGGGGTAAAATGAGACTCTTCCTGACGTTCCCTTGTAGGTTTCATGGAGACTCCTCAGGACAGAGCCCTGGGTGTGCTCACCTCCACGTCCACATTCATGAGTTTGGGCTGTAGGACAAACAAAAGACTATTTTTAAAGAAGTCTCTAGACATTTCTCTATTCCAGTTGTGTGTGGAGAGGGGTTGGGGAATAGGGAGAATTAATCAACAGGAAAGAACTTTATATGTTTGGGAAATTCCTTTAATTGGTTTATTGGATATGAAGGCCAAAAGCTTAATCTTCAAGGATGAATTTCAGACAATAAGGACATAAAATTCTCCATATACTAAAAATTATTTCCTGCCTTCCTTTTTTCCTAGATCCCTGCCTTTCTTCCCTTTTTTCTTTTTCCTTTCCTTCCCTCCTTCCCTCTCTTTTTCTCCCTCCCTCTTCCTTCCTTCCCCCCCCTTTTCTTCTTTCTTAGCACATAAAAGCAAGTAAGTATGATGTAAATCAATGCTTTACTTCCTCTAAGAATGCAGGATTGCTTAGGGATAGTTTTCAGGGTCTTCTTGGGCAGGGAAGGAGACCACCAAGAAAAGAGAAAGTCTCTGGTATGAGAAGCAATATAAGCATCAGTCTCATGGGGTGGGCAGGGGCTAGGTGAGAGATAGTGGACCCAAGGAACCAGCCATGCTGGGTGATGGTCAGTTTACCCTGTGGGTCTGGTATCTGATATAATGTCTACTCTTCAATTTGGAGTAGTCCTTCCCTGGGTTGTAATTGTCTTGGGATATCCTCAGGCTTTCTACGAATGGTTAACCACTAGTGGTTGGTCTTTAATCAGCACTGCCTTGGAAAATGAATGAGAAATGGGGGCTACTTTGCCAAGGAGCAGTGCGACTGAGTGGCCAGAGAGGGAAGACGTGAAGGAGCCTTCAGACTGAACAGCAAGGGAGATGCTGCAGGAAGATCTTTGGATTGGAGGGCTCCTGCTTTCTGTAGAAATAACTCTTGGTATTACAAGACCAGAAATCCTCAGGGCACTTCCACTCGAGCTGGAAAATACACTGGCACCTGTATCCTAGTGCCAGCCACACCTCCTCTACCAGCGAAGGTGATCTGTGTTGAAGTGAAAGACATGCAGCTGGTCACATTCTCTTTTAACAAACGCATTCGTCTTGCCATTCAAATAACCAGAAAAAAATAAAGTTCTTTGAATGCTGGAAACACTTCCCATCAATCCCACATAGAGTTGAAGACTCTAGACTATTTTTTTTTAATGTCTACTGTGTGTTGATGTTGTGGGGGACACAAGGAACTAGGGGCACCAAACTCTAAGTGGAAGGCACTGGTGTTTAAGAATGCCCAGAGGACAAGTGGCTTCGTCATAGGCTACTTGACACACATTGTGGAAGTAAGTCACCCTGAACTCAGAGAGGTTGGTTGGCTCATCCAAGTCTGCGCAGCAGACAGAAGAAAGACTGGCAACGCTTTCAAGTGAATTGCAAGAACTTGGACCTTTGGCCAATGCTTCTTTCTTTCTTTCTTTCTTTCTTTCTTTCTTTCTTTCTTTCTTTCTTTCTTTCTTTCTTTCTTTCTTTCTTTCTTTCTTTTTTGAGGGAGGAGGGGGAGAGATTTTTGCTATAGTATACATGCCCTCACTGGAGAGACAGAGACAGAGAGATAGAAAGTGAGAAATCACTTCCCAGGGGAGATGGTCATGCCACAATCCCCTCTCGTCCATTCTCCTCTTGAGATTTGGGGCACACACACACGTGTCCAGCATGAGTTTCACACCACTAGGTGTGGGAGCGCAGCACCTTACCCCTATGCTACCTGCTGGCCCTTTCTCTTCATGGGGGAGGAAAGGCCACATCTTGTCCTCAGCTCTGGTGCCCACACCAGTGCTAGGTGTTTGCCTTTGTCCACTCAGCTCCTTGGGACAGGCCTGGAAACCAAGGCCCAAAGCTGAAGCACGAAGGGCAGGGCTGGTGTTCGGCTCCCATATGATGCATGCTAGTGCATTTGCATGAAGCTGAAAATAATCACTCCCAGGAGCCAGAATTTCTGTCTTTTTGTTTTGTTTTGTCTTTTTCCAGGTCTTTTCTGGACTCTAGACTGACAAGCAGATCACTGAGTGAGCTGAGGAGCCAGTTGCAGGCAGGGGTCTGTGCTGAGGGAACACTCTCTTCCTCACTCTCCAAAGAAAGCACTTCTTCAGGGACAGAACCCTCTCATTCCATGAGTCCACCACTGTACGCACAAACGCTTCTCCTGAGCACTCTTTCTCTCTTCCTTTCATCTTCTCCCTCACTCCCAAATGCTCTCAGCCATCCAGGCCTCTTTCTGATGTTGCTTCCGAGAGGCAGGAGTGCAGAGGGACTGATTAGGTATCCGTTTACTTAGAAGTAAGTCATTGAGCCTGGCACCTCCAGAAGGCCCGTGATGCTGCCTCTAAGCCCTCGCTGGAGTGCCGGACTTTGACCAGGAATGAAGCTAAAACCTCCCACTGGCTGTGTTCTCAGAAAGCTGATGCCAACATAGAGTGCGGTAGCAAGATGCTCATTAGGGACTGGTACCTGAGAAAAGCAAGGTTGGGGAGACAGGTGAGCAGAGAGAGAGGAGACAGTGACATCAGCCCAGCCCAGCACAGATGGCCCCGCTCAGAGTGAGCACCAGCCCTCTAGGGTGGAGATGTGCTCCCTTGACCTCCACCTCACTCAACAAACGTGGGCTGCTTTTGGACAGGTGTGCACATGGGTCTGAGATCTGGGGCTTGTCTGCTGTCTGCTCTCTGCCAAAGGGAATTGAGAGGCCTGTCTCCATATCGCCTGCAGATCTTTACATACATTATTTTGTTGAATTCTACCCCAACCCTAGCAGGTAGGCAGTGGAGTTCCCAGTGGAGTTCTCTCCCAAGGCGAGGGTATTGAGTCCTCATTGGTAAATAACTTGCCTATGGTCACACAGACAGTTGGTGACAAAACCGGGTTTGACCAATTCCATGCTTGAAGAATGTGCCCAACAAGATGCCCCAGAGCATCTGCCTCCACGTTCACTGATCAGACCCTGGCCACCCCGGCTCGCATTGGAAGATACTGTTCTCCTTTGCCATGTATTAACATTTGTGAATAATCGATCGCTCCTCCCTCTCACTGGCCATCTTACCAGCCAGAAATGCAACCCACTTGAGAGAGGCTCCCTTTGTCCCTGTGGAGGGTGGTGTGGGGCAGTCGTGTGCACAGTGAAGAAGTAGACATGACAGCCCCCAGAGAGCCAGCCTGCAGATGACCCCCCTCCTCTGCACAGAAACCCACAAATCTGTCTCCTTGCACTCAATCCCCAAGAATCAGACAGGATTCTTTCCTTCCCTTCCTCAGGGCCCTGGTGCCTGGGTTGGGCTGAGGAGGTCCCAAGTGTCTCCCTCATGAGGACAAATAGGTAGTACAGTCCCCAGGACTTTCTGGGGACAAGGGAATTGAGCCTAGAGGGATTCGGTCATGCTTTGGGCTAGGGGAAAGGGACCTAGTGCATTTCCGTTAAATCTGGGTTAATTGTCTCGCTAGCCTTCAGGGACGTCTTTGTGTCATGCTGGAAGCCTAAATAAATAAATAGATAGCCCCCAAAATTGCCCCTTGCACCACCATTGTCAATTTGTCCAGGGTGCTGGCTTCTCCGAGTACCTGTCTGAGCAGCCTCATCCCGGCGCAAGGCGTCCGGGAGCCAGCACCCAGCTGTCATAGCACACAGCCTGCGGCGTCTCCTTATGAAAACAAGGCAGTCGGCACCTGATTGGGGGAGAATTTTTAATCTCGACAATTTGTGTCTAATTTTGGGGGTGACCAGCCTGTCAGCTCCAGCAACCCAGTCCTCCTTTGAGGTCGACGCAGGCGGCAGCTGCAGCAGCCTTGACACTTTTTTTTTATTATTATTTTTTGGGGGGAAGGTAGTAAAGGCAGAGGGAGGCTGTTGGAGAGGGAGGGGGGGAAAGGGGGAAAAACCATGCTGCTATTTTTGTCGCATTTTCGAATCCTGTTTTAGTGCAAGACTTTAATTATACATATTTTCATCATTTCTTATATTCTGACATATTAATTAAGGACGTTCTAATTCAGTTTCTGTAGCACCGTTGGCTTACCCTGTAAAAACATTTTACTGTTTTTGTACAAATAAAAATGGAAGGTAAAGGTAGCAGCACTTCAGGTTGCCGATTATCTGCGTGTCCCTCTCTCTGCCACCTTTCTCTTGTCACCGAAAGCGTGGGCTAGTCCTTATTTTGTAAATACAGGGATAGAACTCCAGCTTCCGCTCTGCATGGGTTGTTCCTGCAAATGACTCTGGCTCCCGAAAGTTGCCTTGCTGACGTAGCTGTCAGTCCATCCTGGGGGTGGGACAGGACCATGATGGGGGGCGTGTCCTATGTGGCCATCTCAAGAATAGGCTAGCGGGGCCGACTGGGGTTCACCAAGTGAGTTTTGCAGTCTGGAATTCTTCAAGCCTTTCACAACCTTTAGCTCTAACTCTAAAGGTATCTAAGGTTGGTAGTAGTATTCCCATTTTACGCACGAGGAAGACAGACAATTATGAGAAGTTGGGTGGTGTGGTCAACCCAGCACTGTACCTGTACCCAGTCATACTCTGGCACCTGTTACAGGATGGCCGTGTTCAAAGAGTGGGATAGCTCTGAGCACCTGCACATCACCTAGCGCTTGGCTGAGCACCCACAGTGGGGTGATGAGGAAGACAGCCACGATTCCCACCATTCATGTCTTGAAGGGACAATTGGGTCAGTCCTTAGAGATACCATTGTGACTTGACCTAAGTCAAGAGGCACCGGGGAAGACATCTTGCGAGAGAACATTCTAAAGCAGAAGCCCAGGAAGGAGTAGGATCAGCTTTGTTGAGGGGTCTGGTGCAGTGAAGGTAACTCAGGCAGAGGCTGAGGGGGGACCACAGCTTCACATGGGGATCAGCAGGCACGGGCAGGCTGAGTGAGAGCTGAGGTGGCAGACAGAGGCAAGGAAGGTAGGAACCTACAGGGGATGAGGAGACTGGGAAGACAAGAGCCGCTGGAGCTCACAGGGCTACATGCATCCCTCCAAGGCATCCATCTGTGTCAAAGACCAATGAGCTGTTGCTGGGGCGCTCAGGGTGGGCGTGGCTTGGTCACACTTGCACCTCAAAGAAATGATTCTGGCTGCCTCTCAGAACTGTGTCTTCCCTGGATGCTTTAGAATAGACCTCATTTTAAATGTCAGTCCCATCAAGTTATTTATGTTTCTTGGCACAAATTTGCATGTATTTGAATTTTTTCTGATCTTGTGTTCTGAGTTTTGCTTAGAAAATGTGGTCATAGTGCTCGTACTGGGAAGCCTCAGATCAAAGTTGAAATTTATTTGTAATCTAGCAATTTGAAATCCACTCTACCTGGACTTCAGAGGCCGCCTCATTTATCTTTGTACGGCCCTCGCATAAATCCTCAGTCCCAACTCTCCAGATTTCCTCCCTTCTTTTCCTTCCTTTCTCTCTCCCTCTCCTTGTTTTCCTGCCTTTCTCCCATGCTTCCTTCCTTTTTCTTCTCTTACTCTCTTTCTTTCTTCTTTGACTTATCTTTGCCAGTATGAAGGTAAGAGTGTCGAGTGAAGACGCTTTAAAAAAAAAAATGACCGAAGAGATGTGCACTCACTGAAGAACAAGAGAGACAGAGACAGAGTGAGAAATGACCTGTCAGTTCCTTCTCCATTTCTTCCTCCTTCTGGGATTTTGGGCATGCACATACATGTACTTTGTGTGTTTCTCAAGCTGCTAGGTTTGGGACTCAAATTGTGCAGCTAGCCACGTGAGATCCAACCACCTTAACTGTCATGCCACAGGCTAGCCTGGCACTGACTTTATCACGGTGGGTTTTGAACCCTAGTGAGGGTTTGAGAAGTGAGTGTAAAGCAGTGATTCCTGAGCATGCTGGGATCACAGAGAGGACTTAGCACCCTGCTTCCACAGCTCGGCAAAACTTTTAAAGTCCTTGGAACTCAGGTTAAGGCCTCTGCCCAAGGATTTGGTTAGCCTTGGGTGTCTTTGACTCAGGCTTCTATATATTTCCTAAACAAGCCAATTTCTTCGTGTCGCCTATAATCCTGGTGGTCCCAGGCTCATACTGCCACCTGACTGAAAGAGTCTGCTCCATTTCCTGTCCTAGGCCTTTCCAATGCCAGGTAGTCAGAGTACAGGCATGATACTGGAGGGAGGCCCGGGGCAAGCACACAGGGGCAAAGGATGCCCACATGATCCCTCCTGCTCTTCCCCTAGGCTCCTCCAGCCCCCCAGGCTTGGGTCACCTTACTCTCAGAAATGCTCCCTCTCACCTCCCTCCATTCAGAGACCTGCTTGCCTGCACTGCTCCTGCCTGGGGATTTGGCACCCTCTGGATTGCCCACAGAGTCATTTGATACCTGGGGAGCAGATGTCCCCAGCTGGAGGGACCTGACAGCAGCACAGGGAACCGTACAATGAAGGAGTTTCCAGGGCACTCCTTGGTAAATGAGCGCTGTCCATCTCTGCTGCTTCGGGATGGGAACGGACCATCTTTCTCCTCTCCAGCCATTCCCTGAGGGCTCACGGAGCTCCTGTGGGATGTAGTGGGATCTAGAAAAAATAAGTGCCAGTTCTTCCCCCACCTCCAGGGAGCCAGGCATGGTGTCAGTGATGGTCCCTTAAGGAGAGAGAGAGAAAGCAAGGAAGAGAACAAACACACGTGAGGAATGAGGGCAGCTTCAGATTCCTGTCAGTGGGATCACAAGACATCATCCCCCATTATGCCCCTGAGTTACTCACTTTGAGATGGTTCATTTTATGTTACATAAATTTCACCTTTTTTTATATGTATTTTCTGGATGAAGACATTTTTAAAAGAAATGGAGGGAGCAGATCGCGTGTGCAGGTGTGGTGAGAGACAGGGAGCACCTGGCACCTGGGGTACTCCCTGTCTCAATGGTTGCCCACTGGGGATCCTTTGTATCCAGTACTGCAGCCACACAAGTATGTCCTGAACCCACGTGACCTCTGAGCTGCTGGCCACTGCAGTTCCATTCCACCATCTTCTGGTCCCTTGTACTAATGCGTTTGTCCTCCACAGTTGATCATTCTCCCCCTGTAGAGCCAATTAAATGGGTTCCTTAGGACCCACTCCAGGATCAGTAGGACGAGAACCGTTATGTTCACAGTCTGAGCCTTAAACCAAACTACACAGCCCATGGGGTTCCCATTGTGGGAGATCATTTAGAATTCTGCCTGGCCTTGTTCTTCATGCCCAATTACGGCTTCCCAATTCTCCTTGGGTATAAACTGCTTTGACCTCCTCCAGCTGCTCTTGCAACCCCCTAGCCTTTGGCAACACATCCTCTGGAACCTTCCACATAGAACAGATTTCACCTCTGGTTTGCACTGGTCCTATCAATCTGTGCCTTGGACAGTATATGACTCCTTCATTCCTCCAATGTTGGCCCCATCCTCTCTTAAAGGGTGGACAATTTGCCAGCAGTGACTCATTCAAAGAACAACCAAGGATGGAGCAGCCCTTTCAGCAGTCCGAAGCAAGGAGAACCAGGAGTGGAACTCAAATATGTTAGGGAGGAACACAGTGAGCGCCTGGGACAACCACAGCTGCCACTGTCATCATCTCCTTCATCTTTCATGTTCATCTTTGTCTCTATCTCCTTCTTCTTCTCTTTCTCCTCCTTCTTCTTCAAGTTTATTTGCTTCTTTCTTCCATGAGCAGAAAAGAGAGAGAGACAGGCACCCCCAATAGGGGCTTCACAGAGCAATCCATCCCTAGCCTCAGCAGCCCTGGATCACGAGCACAGGTGCCACTGGAATGCTCAGGGAGGTCTCCAGACATGGTCCTTCCTACATGGGTCAGCCTTGCTGAGTGTCCTGTTAGCATGACCCATTGTCTGTGCTTCCACCCCAGAGCCCTCCTCTGAGAGGTTGTGTTGGCTTGAGTATCTACACTTGTCTATGCTTGTCTCTCCAGAATAGCTGTCAAATCAATTGAACGTTGGAAGTGAATCTGCCCTGGAGGGCACCACCCTTGGGCTAGCCAGCTGTGAGATGACTCCATGAGATCATGCAGACTGAGTGTCCCTATCTTGGGTAGAGCCTGAAAAAACACCATGGCCCCTCTTCAAGAGGATTTGATGTGATTGTCCAGAGAAATATGGTGAGTAGAGACAGGAGCGACAGAGCAACTGAGGAAACAAGATGGTGGAGCTTCGGGTGAAGAGAGTAATCCTATCTTCTGAAGTCCAGCGTCCAAAGCAGCCAGGAGCTGAGGGAGCCACCCCAAAGGATCCAAAGCCTGGAAGACCTATCTGTGGATGGGCTCCTCCTTTCTCTCTTACTGGAAACCCAATGCGCTATTAAAAAAAACCCTTTATTGACTGAAACAACCTCAACATGCCTGTATTTCTTGAATCCCTAAAGAACTAAACTAGAAATTGAGAGGAAGAGCCCACAGTTAGGAGTCAAGCCCCCAGAAGTGAAAGTTTTATCCAAGGAGAAGAGAGACAGTAAAAATGCAAGATGGAGCCAAGAAACAAAGCCAGGCAGGAAGTGGATAGACACACAGTCTGATGTTTCTGTAGATGGCGCACAGAGGCGAAACCCAGGGTTAACATTGGCACCAGGAAGAATTTACTCCCCACCTGGCAGCTAGAAAGTACCAAGAGGTGCAGAGCCCAGACAGACACCCAGAGGCCCTGAATTTAGAGACAGCAGGTTGTGGGTCACCTTTGGTTTGAACACAAACCTCAGGGAGAGACAACCATGCCAGTCAGTTGTCTCAACCCTCGCCTGTTGGCACAGCACTTGTGAATTATTCCCTTCCTGTGGAAGCTGTAGGCCTCTTGACTCTTTTAGGCTTCCCTAATATACTTTGATTCAAAGCCGAAATGAGGTTTAAGCTGCTGATAGCACGTCTGGGCCACTTTGGGAAAGCAATGCTGGGTGCTGATGCCGGAACGCTGGTAAAGGGGATTAGGGAGTCTCGGCTGAGTTCTACCGTGGCTGCTCTGCATTACTATTAAGAGGGACGGATTAATATCAAGTTTCGAGGATCTGGCTGCTTGCTGATACTGCTTAATTATCCGGATAAGTGATCGCCATCCAAGTGTGTGCTGCCGCGTGAATCTCAGGGACAATGTCTTTTTTTTTTTTTTTCCCCTCTCACTCCTTTTATTTTATTTTTTATTTTTTATTTTTTTAATAAGGAAAGCATTTATTCACTTAAGTATTACTGAGATACATATTTTAAAGTGCTCAGTAAACTTGGAACACGGATGCCAGTCTTGGCTGTGTCACTTGGTGATGGTTATAGGTATGCACATCCCATGTCATTTTGTGTGTTTTCAGTGGCCAAAGGTGGTGAGTGTTTCTCCTTCCCTATCACCATTTATCTGGGTTCTTCCTTTGCATTCCAACCTCTGTCCACCCTTGCTGTCACTGCAGGGTGCAACCAGTCATTCTCCCAGGGTCACAACACAGGGTCAATGTCTGCTCCCAGAGCCCTGTGGAGCCTGGGAGTGGCTTGTCCCCTCTCACTCCTTTTATTTTATTTTTTATTTTTTATTTTTTTAATAAGGAAAGCATTTATTCACTTAAGTATTACTGAGATACATATTTTAAAGTGCTCAGTAAACTTGGAACACGGATGCCAGTCTTGGCTGTGTCACTTGGTGATGGTTATAGGTATGCACATCCCATGTCATTTTGTGTGTTTTCAGTGGCCAAAGGTGGTGAGTGTTTCTCCTTCCCTATCACCATTTATCTGGGTTCTTCCTTTGCATTCCAACCTCTGTCCACCCTTGCTGTCACTGCAGGGTGCAACCAGTCATTCTCCCAGGGTCACAACACAGGGTCAATGTCTGCTCCCAGAGCCCTGTGGAGCCTGGGAGTGGCTTGGACAGACTCCGGGGCAGGGAGCCCACCTCTGCCTCAGAGCCTTCTGTCTTGACTGGTAATTTTATCCCACGAAATCTCTTTTTCTCCCTCTTACTTCCCTCTTACTCTCTGTCTGCTCAGCCTTGCTCCTCTTGGGCCCCTTGTATTTCTCCTGCTACCCTGATTAGCACTGTGTGGCTCAGGGACACCCACCTGAGGTTGGGATAGAGGATCAACGGCAGCTGAAGGGGCTGCAGAGCCCGCAAACAGCACTCGGTCTCCTTTGACCCATCTGCTGCCTACTCGCCCCAGTCAGATGCTCTGACTCAGGCTCCACCAGGCACCCAGGTGGACACCAGCCAAACAGGGCTGAAGTCCCTCACCCTCAGGAGGGCCCTGCCTTGCCTTCTCATTGCCTGTGGAGCTGCCTAGGCAGCCATCACCTCCCACATACACCTCACAGCATCTACCAGCTTCTGGAACACAACAAATCAGACAGTTTCTTAGCTCCGGGTTTCTGCTCAAGCAGGGAGCACTACTGGAAATGTCCCTCCTCTTTGCAAAGTTGGTCCATATTCACATGTTAAGAGCAGCCCATGCTTTTAATTTTCTCTGTACATCAGGCTCCCTGGGAGGCATTTTAAAATGACTGTGCTTGGGCTCCACCCCTAAATATTTCAGTTCAGGTAGGCTGGAGTGGGATCTGGGTGACCAGTGTTTCTCCATGCTTCCCAGGTATCTCAAGTGTAAACTCCTGAGCTGAGGGTTATCTTGTCTTAGGGGGGTCAGACCAAGCTTCCCAAGAATTTCAGCAGGGCCTTACACATACAAATAAAAGTATCAATAGTCGTTACAGTGGGTGCTGTGACTGAGGCCAGGTGCTATGTCCATTGCCTTCCTCCCTCTCCACAATCCCACAAAGTGGAGAGGACATGAACCCCATTAAGCTCAAGAGAGGCAGCCTGAGAGGTAGCTGTCCGTGCATGTGTGCCTTCCTATATACCACATGAATTCTGCAGGCAAGATGTTTTAAACTTTTCATCCTTGTCATGGCTTGACACCAAAAGATATAGTCATCCTAAACTACACAATAGGTAGTTCTCCTCTATTTGGATGGTCTCAGTGAATATGATTAAGATAAGAATCTCTAGATGAGTTCATCCTGGGGTAGGGTTGGCCCAAAATCCAATGGTACATCATTACTAGAGAAGAGAAGGGGTCGTGGACACAGAGTCATGCAGAAGGATGGCCATAAGAGGACAGAGGAAGTTTGGTGTGATGCTCCTAAGGAATTGCTGGAGCTGCTAGATGTTGGAAGAGGTGTGGAAGTCTTTCAGAGTCTCCAAATGAACTTCTTCTGTCTATACCTTGATTGCAGATCCTGATCTCTATAACACTAAGGGAATAAATTTCTGTTGTCAAGTCACCCAGGCTGTGGCTACTTCCTATGATAAACCTAGAAGACTCAAAAAACTTCCTGGCATCAATTGGGGTGGTTCTCAGTAAGCTCTTATTGAGTGGATGAATCATCTATCCCTTGTGCAATCCTGCTCAGAGCCAGCCTCACCTCCCATCCCGAGAAGGGAAGGACAGTTCAGGGGATCTGAGGGTGCAGGAGTGCAAAAACAGGGGGCAGAACTTGATCCTAAGCATGGCTCTGAGATGCCCCTGGCCCACAGGTCATTCCATAAGAGCCTTCCATGCTTTCTGTGCCATGAGAAGGCAAGAGCAAGATGGAGATCATAATTCCTGAGGCCTCGCACAACTTTTCTTGCTTTAGAACTGTGCTGATAAGACTAGCTGTGTTTTTTCATTTGTTGGTGAGATCAGGAGATTCAGGTCACCTCACTGGCACCTCAGAATTTGCTGTTGTATACTTTGTTTGTTCCAGCCTCTGGGGTGGGAAACAAGACAGGATGAGGTTGATCCCCCACTCCAGTCTCTGTAAGATCAGCATCCCTGTGTCTAGTTCATATAGTAAAATTACCTATGCAGTATTATTTCAAGTGAAAGAAAGGAAGGGCTTGAATTCTGTTGCTTAAAATATAGTATTCAGATGCCTTCCAGGAAGGCCTGATGTCCTGTGAACTAGGTACATGAAGAAAAGCCTTCAAGACCACATTGCCAAGATGGCCATAGTGTGTTATGCCTCCTATTCCCAGGGCAGAGTGGAGGACAGGGTGGTGAAATGTTCTCTCAAGTATTGAGAGGTTTTCACAGCAGCTGACCTTCCATCTAGTTCTGTGCTGGTCACTTGGAGGCCAGCATTCAGTGGAGAGAATTTACTGTCCAAGGATGAAGAGTTGGGTTCTTCCATCTGCACGCTGGCCCCATGAAGGATCCTCAGTCTTCACTGTGACATGATCTGGGAAAAGGAAGTCATGTTCTTCTGGGCTCTTCTTTTTTGACCTCTGTCCCTGCCATACCCTGGGTCTTGGAAAAGAGATTTATGACTCCTGCCTGGGTTGCAGGAGTCATAAATTGGTTGGTTCAGGTTTTCTCCCAGGGATATTTTTCTCCAGTGGCCTAGCAGCTGGAAATCAAGTTAAGGACACAGGCATTTTGACTTCTTAAGTGTTGGGTTATTGGAGAGCAATTCTTGGACCACAGTCACTTCCCAGGTGATCAAGGGTTCCAGGAAATTAATCCAGTTTTCCACAGGAACCCAGTGATAAGGCCACACTCTCAGCTTAGAATCCTCCAGGGGTCTCCCCTATACCAAGGGTGACAGCAATCCCCTCCCCACAGCCTCTGCCTTCCTGAGTACCCTGCAGGTGCTACTCCCTCCCTCCATGCTGTGCTCAGGTTCACTGCTCCTCTTTCTGCTTTTTGAAGCATCATGTGGTCCTGGGGCGTTTGCTTACCCCAAAACCCTACCCTTTCCTCTGAATTAGCTCCTTCTTATTCTTGAGACCCTAGCTCAGTTTCACAGATCCATGGAGGCCTTCTTGATCCTCCAGTCTAGATCAGCACTCCCTTTAGAGATGCTACGTTCCCAGCTTCTGTTGATGATGGCTGTAATGCAAACTTTGGTGAAATGACTCAGTCGGTGGTTGCCCATCTTCTCTGTAAACTTGAATGGACAGGGGCTGTGTCTGTGGTGTGCACCATGGTGTCCAGCATGATGCCCTGAACCCGACACTCTGCATATTCCAAGGTTAGTAGGTGGCAGCACAGAATACTGGGCTTGTCATCACAGAGGGTTGAGTGGCTGGTGTAGAGCACGCTGAGCAGAGTTCAGTGTGATGGCTCTTGTCATCATGCAGACCACACCGAGCGGAGTCCAGTGCAGTGGCTCTCGTCATCACGCAGAGCACACCAAGCGGAGTCCAGCGTGGTGGCTCTCTTCATGGTGCAGGGCACACTAAGCAGAGGGTCCACATGGTCATTCTCAATTGTGGACAATGCTGACCCCAGGGGATAATTGGGACTATCTGGAGCTACTTCCAGTTGTTTCCACTTGGAATGGGGGGTGGAGTGTTAGGACATCATCTCATGGATTGAGACCAGGAATGGTACGATCTGACAGTGCACAGGACAGCTTCCCACAGCAAAGCATCATGCAGTCCCAGACAACATCTGTGCCTGTTGACATGGCCTGCCTAAGAGACAGCCCGTGTGACTAGACAAGAAAAGATAGGGAAGGGCATCCCAGCAGACACCAAGGCTGAAGACTGGGGTGATCATACAGGTCTTGCTAAGCTGGTGGAAAACCATAACATTGGTGGGTTAGGGGCGGGGGCCCCATCATGAGATAGAGTTTGGAGAAAGGCCCCAGTGAGTGTGAGTGGGCTGAGAAAGAGAAAATAGACCCTGGCTCAGGTGGGAGTTCAGACTGACGTCCTGGACACGAGACCTACCTAGACCCAGAAAGACTCCCACTTAGAAGGGTCCTGAGCTCAGGTTAATGATATACTATTATCATCTTGAAATTTATCCTTGAACGAAGGATATGATGTGTTTATTTTACCCTGAGTCCCACAAGTTAAGTAGCCTGCTTTGATGAGAGATGATGGAAACGTTGACCAGCAGTTAAAGAAGAGAAAGATTTAGGGACCAGCAGGTGATGTGGGGGTTAAAGGGCTGGACTCCCACATGGCCGACTGTGATTCTCGTCCTAGATCCAGAGGCTTGAAACTCACGCCAGTCCTGTGTGCATGCATGCCCAAAGTCCCAGGAGAAGAATGGAGAAAGGATTACAGCTTGGCCGTACCCCTACACCATGCCCCCCGGGGGATGATTTTTCACTTTCCTTCTCACTCTCTGTCTATGCAAAAACTTTAGAAAAATGAAAAAGAGAGAAAAATATTTAAGGTGCATATCAACATGATTCAGTGGGACACTGGCCTTGGTTGGGGATGAGAGAGAGGAAGTGTCTTATTATCTTTAGTGTTGGCAACAAGGAAACCTATATAGAGAAACTAAGTGAGAGACTGTAATTCAATTAGTGGCAAAATAGCCTAGTGGTTAAAGTAGCCAGACCCCACATGACCCCTGGGATTCAAATCCTGGTGTTGGTGGCTTGAGAAACATGCCAGGCACGGGGAGATGGAGAAGAGATTGCAGAGTGATCATTCCCATCTTAGTGAGATTTCTCCCTCTTCCCCCATCACCATCTCTCCTGGTGACTATGTGCACCATCTAATAATGAATAAACATAGGACTTAAGTTAAAATTTTTTCCCTGATGAATATGCCTCAAAAGGGGGTATCCAAACCATAGTACTTTGAGAGTAAAAGGAGACAACACCAGCAGTTAAGCCAGGAGAACAGGCACAGGCCAGAACCATCCTGGGCTAAACTGAGTGTAAAGAAACTCCCCTAAAGGTCCTGAGAGGTTATGTACGTGTGTACATAACCTCCCAAGAGGAGAATGGAGGAGAAGGGATTGCGGCGTGGCCATCCCCCCTGGAGGGTGATTTCTCGCTTTCTGTCTCTCTGTCTCTCTCTGTCTGTCTGGAGAGCGCACGCGCCCTAAACCTCTCAAAAAAAAAAAAACTCATAATATTCATATTATATGATACCTAATATCCAACAAATTGCCACTCCTTTCCTATTTTCTGAAACCCAACAATTTTGAGATTTTTGTCAAGTTGTTACGTGTGTTTCTACTTCATTCACTTTCACTGTGTGTATGCAAGGGTATGAATCTGCCACAATTTTGATATATTATTCTTTGGATATTTATGTCATTTCTATTTTCTACTGTCACAAACAATGCTGCCACGAAAATTCTTTTACGTGGCCCCTTGTATGTAGAGAGGTTCTCTAGGGTATGTAGTAGAAGTGGAATTGCTGGTCATGGAATAAGGAATGTCCTCAACCAAACTAGATCTTGCCATTAATTTTCCACAGTATTTGTACGAATTTACACTCCCCAGCTGTGTATAAGAGGCCCCACTTTAAGGTATCCTTGTTAATTCTTGGTTTTTTCCATTTTTTAAAATCTTATTCTTATGGCATTTGTCTGTCATTGGATGTTGCATACCTTCTGATGTTTTTAGCTGCCAATTTTCTCTTTCTTGACTGCTTTTTCATTTCTCTTATCATTTTTTTTTCATAGTCATCCATATTTTTCTTATTGTTTTATAGATTTTCTTTTAAATACATTCTGGATACTAATGTCTTCTTAATTATATTCATTACTTCACATGTCTAATTTTTTAATGGTGACATTAGTTTAGTAAAATTTATTTACTTATTTACTCACATCTTTCTATTTTGATTTGAGATGAACATGTCCTATATTTAAAAAGAACTCACCTAACTTAAGACCATAAAAATAGCCTCATTTTTTTACTGAGATTTTACTTTTTTTTCTTTATAACCCCAAATTTAATGTGTTTATGGTATGCCTTAATTTATAAAAGTTTGATTCAATAAACAACTTTTCAGGAACCTATCAATGATATACAGTGACTGAATGTATACCGAATAATAATAATAATAATAAATCTGACCATACCAAAGTGCATAACACTTCCTTGAGATTTTACTTACAATTAAGTCTTTAACCTACATATAGTGATTTTCTTGAATCATGTCAGGTAGAATCTAATTCTTTCTTGTTCTGAAAGCAACAAGTTTTCCTGTACCATCCAGCAAATAGTTCACCATTTCCCGATGATGGCAGGGAAAAATAAAGTCAGCCAACTTGACTTCTGATCTTCCTGGGAAGCAAGCTGGAGTTTTCCCTCCAGTCGATGCTGAAACTTCATGGTGGCCACATGACTGAGTTCCAGGAGGTGAAGATGAGTACTTGGAATGTGCGCACTTCCAGGAGTGCCTTCAGACTGGAGCGTTGCTCCAGGTCCCTTCTCCACTAGCTGGAGTTGACTGATTGGTGTGAACAGGGACATTTAGAAGATGCTCGAATAGTAAGATTGAAAGCATATGCTATGGTTTGATTGTTTGTGTTCCCCAGAGTTTATATTTTGAAATCGAACTCCCAATGTGATCTGTGATTGTGTTAAGAAGTGGGCCCTTTGGGAGGTGATTAGGGCATGCTGGTGGAGCCCCCGAATGGGATTGGTGTCCTTAAGAAAGAGGCCTGAGAGATCCACCTCGTCCTCTTCTTGTGAGGACTCAGTGAGAAGGTACTGTGAAGTGCCCCCTCAGGAAACACCAGCTCCACCAGCCTCCAGGACCAGAAGACATGAATTTCTCTTTGTTCTTTTTGGTATAGCACCCGAAATGGACTAAGGCACATTGGTCCTTGACTTAGAGCTTTCGGAAGAAATACTTGCTGTTTAAAGATTCTTAGAAGGTAGATATTAACTTCTATTAAAATGTTATGATATTTATCTAGTGCAGTAGTTGGGATTTTCAAATATAATACATGTACTAATTCATATCCCTTCTTCCATAATAAAAATAAATCACGTTTTCACATATGCATAGGTCAAGTTCTGGGTTTTCTGTTTTGTTTCACTGGCCTCCCTCTAATGACTAATATTTTCTCATTAGTGATATGATTTTATAATAAACATTCCTGTCTAGAAGATTAAATTTCATCACATTGATCTTTTTTCTTTTTAATAGATTTTTGCTATAGGGCACATGTACTCACTAGAGAGACAGAGAGAGAGAGAATGCAAGAAATCACACTGTGGAGGGTATGGCCATGCCACAGTTCCTTCTTCTCTTGGTACTTTGGGCATGCAAACACATGCCTGGCATGAATTTCAACAGCCTCTGGGTCCAGGACTCAAACCACAGTCGACCATGTGGGGGTCCAGCACCTTAACCACTATACCTCCTGTTGGCCCTCACCACATTAATTTTAGACATATCCTTTTTGGACACTGCTCTGTCATATACATTTTGAAATAAATTATCAAACTCTAAGGAATTGGGATTGTGATTGGAATAACACTGAATTTGTAGAGTGAATTGGGCAGAATTGAAACATGAGTATCATTGTATCATTATAACAGGAATACGGCGTGTGTGTGTGTGCGTGTGTGTGTGTGTGTGTTTCTTTATTTGAGTGCATATCTATACATACATAGAGAGTTAAATTTAGTGAAAGTAATATTTTCTATAGAAGTCTTGCAAAATTTTAGTAAGCTATATTATGCTTTGTATCTTTTGTTTCTATTATAAGTGATATACTTTGGAAGCAGCATTTTATAATTTTGGCTTTTGTAGATATATAATTGATTGAATAAATTGGACGCCTATCCAGCAGACTTGCAGAAATCCTGTTATTAACTTTGTTAATCATGACAATTCTGTCTCCTTCATTAAAGTTCACAGTTCCTAGATTTTATTTATTTTGATTTCTGTTCCTGTTCTAGCAAGTCCAACACTAGGTTAAACTAAGCAATGACCCAGAGTCACTTGTCTTTTGTTTAACTATTAATAGACCACAAAGTTTTGGGAAAAACCCTCTTTTAATTGTAAGTGGGTTGTGTGTACTGTGAGAGATCCATATGTTCTAGTTCCATAGCTGTACTTTTTTCTTCTGCTAATAAAATGCAATTAATTTGTCTTCTAATTGAAAATTACCCTTATGTTTCTAATTTAATCCTAAGCTGAATTTTTAACACGTTAAAAATTTTTTACTCAGTTTACCATATTTTATTTCAGATTATTTTATTTATATTCTGAATGAAATTGCTTATTATTTTATTTTTTTATAGTGTCTTTCTCTAGTTCTGGCATCAACATTATTTCAGACTCATAAAATGAAATCTGTGATATTCTTTCCCTTATTTTTCTCTTTTGTTCATAAATTGGAAGAAAATAGATATTAAATCTTCTCTGATTATTTGGTTGAACTTGCAAGTAAAATTTCTCCAGGCTTTTTTCTTTTGGTTCTTTTTCTCCTTATTATTTCTTTCTGGAAAAAAAAAACTGACAAGCAAACAAAACAAAATACAACTTAGTACTCATTAATCAATTATTTAATTTTTTTACTTTTTATTTGAGAGAGATTTTTTGGGTAAAGGACATGTGCGTCCGCCAGGGAGACAGAGACAGAGAGACAGAAAGTAAGAAATGACTCCCTGGGGAAAGTGTCCACGCAGCCATCCCTTCTCCTCCAGTCTCATCCGTCCATTCATTGGTTTCTTCCTGTAGCTAATCATTGAACATATACCTAATACATACAAGACACTGTGCCAGGTTCCAGGGACAAAGATGAATAAAATAGTCTACACAATATAGTAGATGTAACTATTTTCATAAATGAGGTTTTCTTTTTTTCAATTTGAGGTGATAATATAGCAGAAGTGTAAAAAAAAATGTATAGTGAGGGTAAGCTTTTCATAAAGGAGTTTTTTTTTTTTTTCAATTTGAGGTGATAATATAGCAGAAGTGTAAAAAAAAATGTATAGTGAGGGTAAGCTTGAGGAAGTGACAGATTCTGGTAAGTAGAAGAGATGTTTCTCAGAGAGAGGAAAGTAAGTGTGAGTTGAGTCCAAAACACCAGCTTGTGCCCTAACACTAGGAGTGGAGTGGGGAGATTGGGGGTGTGTATGAGAGAGTGGAGGTGAAACTGAAAACATGAGCAAGAGCCTGAGTGCTGATGGCATAGACGAGGTGTTTGAGTCCTCTCTCATGGATCGTGTAGAAGAGGAAGTGAGAAAAGGAAAGCTTGGACACGTATTTGGAAAGATTATTCTCCAGGATAGAAATGGAGAACAGGAGTAACAAAGAGCTGGGTACCCACATCAGCTGTGGGCTGTATTCTGTCACTTTTTTTTTTTAATCTTTTCCTTGAATATGTCAAAGAACAGCAGAGTCCCAATATCTTAGATGCAGGCATATTGAAATAATTTATCCCTTTGTATGACCTCTAAAAAATTAGACTACCTAAATTCGCTATTGAGAACCACCGTCCTCAGTGATAAATAAATGGATAGTAATTGCTCAAGGGGTGGGAGCCATTGACCAAATCCAGAAAACACTCGGTGTAGTTGTTTTTCTTTTTATGCTACCACTGATAGTTGATTTTCTAGCAATTCTGTCTTTTTGCTTTTTGAGAAAGAAGTTTTTGCCATAGGACACATGTGTTCTCTGGGGAGAGAAGGAGAGACAGACAGAGAGGCAGAAAGTTAGAAATCAGCCCCCTCCCCCCCGGGGAGATGGACACATAGAATTCCTCCTCCTCCATTCTTTTCTCAGGATTTGGACACATGGAATTCCTCCTCCTCCTCCATTCTTTTCTCAGGATTTTCAGTACACATGCACATGTGCCCAGCATGACTTTGAAGCTGCCAGGTCCAGGACTCAAACCATAGTTGACCATGTGGGAGTCCAGGATGCATTACACCATCTGCAGATCCCCCAATTCTGTCTTTTTTTCCCATAATCATCAAATCTGCTGAGAAAATTCTAGGAATTCCTCCTCCTCCTCCATTCTTTTCTCAGGATTTTCAGTACACATGCACATGTGCCCAGCATGACTTTGAAGCTGCCAGGTCCAGGACTCAAACCATAGTTGACCATGTGGGAGTCCAGGATGCATTACACCATCTGCAGATCCCCCAATTCTGTCTTTTTTTCCCATAATCATCAAATCTGCTGAGAAAATTCTAGGTAATATTAAGAGAAATTTTGATTATCTACAGATGTATCTATTACCAGTGACAAAGATATGAATAAGGTAAGTGTAACTCCTAAGATAATAGTAAATGGAGCCCAAGGGCACTTAGCTCACAACGAAATAGTTCAAGCTCTATAACCAATCATTGACCTAATTTTCTGCATTTGGTAAAAGAGAGTAAGTTTTTTGTTCTCTCTCTCTCTCTCTTTCTCTCTCTTTCTTTTTTCATGTAGTTTTCAGGGCCAGCAGGCAGCATGGCAGTTAAGATGTTTGACTTCATCCATGGTTGAAGACCCAGACTTAGTGATGTGAAAACAATGCCAGGAACACGTGCATGTGTGCCCAAAATCCTGAGATGAGAATAGATCAGAAGAGATTGCAGCATGGCCATCCCCTCTAAGAGGTGGTTTCTCTCTCTCTCTCTCTCTCTCTCTCTCTCTCTCTCTCTCTCTCTCTCTCTCTCTCTCTCTCTCTCTCACACACACACACACACACACACACACACACACACACACTGTCTCTCTCTAACGAGCACCTATGCTCTATGGCAAGAACTTTACAAAAATACTTTATGTATTTCCCAGTGAGAAAGACAAAGAGAGAGAGAGGGAGATTTCCAACACAGTTTTCATGACATGACCCAACCACTGTCTAAGCCAGCCTGGACCACAGAGATGCACGTATATGCCTGGCGTATACAAGAAAGTCTTGGGATGCAAACTAGAGACCTTCCCATATGGATCCAGCCACATCACTGCAGCACTGCTAACTGATCCATAAATTCAGTTTTTCTAAAACATATCTTCATAATAAAATATTCATATGAGATTTCATTAATAGAATTGCATAAATGTTTAGTGAGAGAATTAAATATGTATCTACATGTTTATGAACTTATTCTTACAATATTGGCTTGAAAACTGACTATGGAGCCTGGAATCTTTTTGGCATCATGGCTTATGCTCAGGGAGATAGGGTCCTTGTACTTGAAGCCTGTGAGCTCTGGAACAAGACTCTCGCTGATGACCTTCATTCAAGGACTTGTAGTAGCTGTTTGACACTGGTTCGAGATGCTTCATCTCAGGCCATCCCATTGTTTGGTGGTTAAGGTAGCTGGGTCTCACATGGCTGACTTCACAGTTCAAGTTCCAGACTCAGTGGCTCAAGAGACACACCTGGAACATGTGTGTGCATGCCCAAAATTCCGAAAGGAGTGAGAGATGGAGGAGAAAGGATTGTGGTATGACCATGCCCATAGAGAGGTGCTTTCAGGATTTCTTTCTCTCTCTCTTCCTGGTGAGCATACATACCCTCTGGAAAATTACAAATGACAAAGAGACTTCATTTCTCTGAACTTCAACATGTTCTTTCAGATGGAAAATGTAATGATGTAGCTCAGCACAGAAGATGATATGGAGGTCTTGGTGACACATGCATCACAGGTTCTGCTGGGCTCCTCACACCCTGCTGCCTCCCCCAGAGCTGGCCCCTGTGCCCAAGTATGCTCCCTGGCATGGGACTTGGGCCTGCCTCGGGAACTTGACCATCAGTGCTCCAAGCACTCACCCACAGGGCTAGGCCTGGGGCGAACACCTCAGCCTCCTCTCTCACAGCTGGACAATACCAGGGCAGGCTCCAGCACCACCTCGTGGAGGCTCCTGGGTTACTTTGAGCCTCAGTTGCCCGCAGTGAAAATCTGCTCATTAACACAGACTTTATTGGCATTCATTCCCTTCTTGCTTCATGGCCCCACACCCACAAAGTGTTTCCTGGGTCGCTTCCCAAATAAATAGTAGCACCCCAGCTATGTCTCCAAGTCTGCTTTGACAGGAGCCCCTCTCTGACAGCTAACTCGTCTGCGTGCGCACAGGCTGGAGACCACCGAAGGTGTGGCGGTTGTCACTGGGGCACCAGCTGCCCCCTTCATTGCTCTGCCTGCCTCCTGTGGCTTCTGACCCAAGTATGTGACACCTTCCAGGAGATTATATGGAAAACTTGTTACTGAGTGAAGGGGGAGAGATCTGGGGTGGAGTCTTACACAGCATTTGTTTTGATTAAAGGGATGAAAGGTGTGCTTAATCTCACCACTGCCTTTTCCAAAGCTCACAGACAGCATTCATTCATGGTATGAACACAGCATCCCATTTGTAATTTACTCCATAGAGACATATACTAGATAGGTAGCTATTTCTGAAGGGAAAGTCTCTTTTGACTTAAAGGTCGAGAGTAATTCAACCCTGTTCACATCCATAAAAGTGGGAGTAGCTGTCTTAACTGTACATAGAAGGAAAGAAGAAGAAAAAAGCCGGAAGGAAATAAGAGGAGGCCTGGATCGAAATCATGGAGGCTGCATGTGGTTTTTTTGAATGAGTATTTAGCCTGAATATTTAGTTTCTTCCAATAACTAAGCTGTCTCACAAATTTAGATCCCGACAATTTCTCTAAGAATATCATATAGTCATGTAATAATTCCCTTTATATTAACTGCATCGAGCACAGTGCCTGGAACCTAGGGGGTTCTTCTATAAGAATCTCTTGTAAGAGTTTATTTAAATATTAAAATATTATTTGAAAATAGCTTGTATTGAACTTTCTGAACTCAGGATTGTCTTTATAAGCGGTCTTTAAAAAGTTCAAGGGAAATACATATTACAAAATCATAAAAGAAGTGCATATGGATTTCAAACATCTTTTCCACTAAAATTAATTCATGTTTTAAGTTAACTTTTTGCAAAAAGTTTTTAAAGTGCCCTCATATCATCTAATGTTTCTCTAGGAGCCCAAGTTTATTGATATACACCTGCAAGTTGAATCACATGAGTGTAGTCTTCTTGCTGTGATAATAATGCCGCAATTTTATTTAGCTACATTACAGGTCTTCATTGTGATCTTTGATCTTTTGCGGTAAACATTGCTCTCCTCACTTTATCAAATTGAGAAATGAGGCATAGAGATAGTGACATGCACCAAAATTCTATCAGTTTTCTGCATCTACCAGTTAGGGCCAGTGGGATATGGGCAAAAAGTGCCAGCGAAACCCACGCATTGAAGAAATGAAACACAATCTTTTTGATCGTTCCTCCCTTATGGTGGCAACCAGTAAAGTTATGCTTCAAGCAGGTGCTGGTCTGTGACAATGTCTCACCTTGAATCTGCTTCCAGAGTGATGATTCCATGCACATTCCCAGTAGCCTGGTATTATGATAAGGCATCAGCCCGTCTTGCAGTGAGCTGGAACTTTGGACTTACTTGTTACTGAAGCACAGTCTAGCTTATATTTATGAAGAAATAAGCATTGACTAATTTGCCTCAAGTCACCCAATGAGGATAGTGAAGAACCTAGACCCAAACCATGAATTATTTGCCTTCAAAGTCCTCCCCATTTCTCTCTAAAAGCTTCAAGAATAACCTTTATGTGGTTTAATTTACAAAGTGAGGCCATGTCCATAACTGGTAGTGGACATTCATGATGGAGTGGACCCATCCGGCTTGGTGCAGATCTTGTCCCTCTCACTTACCTCCTCCTCCCACTGTTCTTGCCTGATGTAGCATTGAAGCTTTTCAACAGATGGTAAGAATTAGTCAACTGGGACCAGCAGATGGCGTAGCAGTTATATTGCTGGACTCCCACATGCCGACCATGGTTTGAGTCCTGGACTCGGTGACTTGAAAATCATGCTGAGCATTTATGTGCGTACCCAAGAACCTGAGAGGAGAGTAAATGGAGAAGGAGGAGTTGCAGCATGGCCGACACCCCGAGAGGTGATTTCTCACTTTCCCTCTCACTGTCTCTGTTTATGTCTCTTCTTTGGTAAGCACAAATGCCCTAAGGCAAAAATCTCTTAAAAAAAAAAAGAAAGAATTACTCAATAAACCAAACTTCTCAGGAGGTTAAAGCAATTGCACTGAGGTCTCAATCCAGAGTGTAAAGATCCATGTGAAATTCTAATCCTCCTCCCTCCCCGAAATCTCACATCTCTGACCTAACAAATGAAGATTTTTCTCTCATCAGGTCTCTCATTGGTTCTGTGTCTTAAAGGGCTACTACAACTGAAGGGAAAACTAAGCCACTTCTTTCCACCATCTCAGACTGATATTGTAATTTACAATTATTTTCATAGCCAAAGAGTAGAATTTCTGCATGGTGCAGTGCTCCAGAAGACGCTATGGCTGTCTTCATGTTAAAAAATGTGGAGTAGAATTAAATAAGTCATGGAAAATTATGGGAATGTTTGAAGAGAATGAACTTTTTCATTTCTTTGCTTCTATTATATTTTCTATCCAGACTTTAACAGTCCTTACCTCTGGCCCATCACGTATTCCTGTGAATATTTATTTTGGAATTTTTAAAAACTAATGAACTAATCTGCAAATACATTTCCTATTATAAAGAAAAGTTTAGTTTTTTTAAAAAAAATGATATCTTATTAAATTATACCCTAAAGATTTCCCAGAGTTTACACAAAATTAAATCATGATCTCCTTCCTCTACCCCCTCAAAGGAAGTGAAATAGATTGGCTAGTATGAAATTAAACTGAGTCCAAATTGGGTGAAGCTGCAGTTTTAGAAGCAGCATGAACTCACTGAGCCTTGGTGTCCCAGACTCAACTTCCCAAATCCATTCTTTGGTTTTGAGGCAAACCTAGACAGACACCTGAATATACACACTCTTATAGGTAGGCATTCAATTCTACATTTCTTTGATTTGAATATCAAGATTCTAGAAAATGACAAGCTATAAAAGGATTCATTTTCTGGGCTAAGAATAAAAAAGAAGAAGGAGAAGAAGAAAAGAAAGAAAGAGAGAAAGAAAATGTCTCATCAGTTGTCCTCTGAGCCTCAACAGCGTAAATTCATCTTCAAATTTATCTTCATAGCTTTAAATGTCTAATTTGAGTGTTCAGCCTCTGAAATCAATTTCCGATGTCTCTGGGGAGCTGGACCGAATAGCTCTCCTGCACTGTGTTAAGTCTGAGCTGGGGAGGGGGAAGACCCCGCCTTTCATATGCTATAAGGAAGATGAGAATGACAGTAAGAAGAGAAAAAACCTGACATGCTTTTGGGGACATTAGCACCATGTAACTATTAGAATTATTTAGCATTCATTACTCACAGAATGGGACAATCTGATTTTGACCTCATTTTTAAAGATATATATTGATTAATTCAAGGATAGCCTTGCTATTAGCCTGGGGCGGGTTGGCATCACCACTTGGAGTCCCTCAGCTGAGGCTTATGCCAGTGGGTTGAGGAGTAGACATACATGGACTCCACGACCAGAAAACTGCAGATAAGTGGATCTGAGGAGGAGCCCTCCTTTGCCAGAACTTGGCTGAGCTAGTAAGAAAATAAATCCCGGGGCCAGACAGTAGAGCATTGGTAACATGACTGGACCTGCATGGAAAGGTCCTGTGTTCAAGTCCTGCAAACCGGAGAACAGTGGGAAAGAAGGGGAGGGGGAAGGGAGAGAGAGGGGTGAGCAGGGTCTGGGGAGAGGTGCATGTCTGTGCTCCAACCAGCTGAGACTGCGAGTGGGTACAGCATGAAGACCCTGTGGAGTGCCCAACTCTCTCTCTCTTGCTGTCTCTGTTTTTAAATAAAAAAGAAAATGAACTTAAACACACACACACACACGCCACGCACATACACACATGCATGAGGTCCTATTGCTCCTAGGGAAAGTGGCAAAGAGCTGACTTCCCGAGTGCTGGGATCTGTGAATTCTCTTGGAATAAAAATGCTTGTCTATCATCGTCAGCAAGGATGATTTACAATAATAGAACACAGTTCGCTATTAAAGAACCCAAACTTGAGCTAAATGGAAAAGATAGCTCCCTGGCCCAGAAACATGTAGCCAGAGGGAACGTTTCTTATTTTGCAAACTGGGATGTTTCATTGATGAAGAGAATTTGGTCCAGGGATAAAAATAAAATCTACTTTTGTGATTTTTTTTTGTACTAAGATGGTTACACTGGAAAGGGGACCGATGTGCAGGAAGGTCAGACTTAAACTTCTCCTTTCCATTCGGAAACCTGTCGTCTCTGTAGGTGGTGTCTCACAGGTAGTGCATGTGTTTGATAAAATACAGGTCAAGATTCCTACCGCTCACCGAGTCTTAGGGATAATACAACTAGGGGAAGCTGTGGTGTGGGCTTAGCAATGGCTCCCCCAAAGATATCTGTTCCCACATTCCTGGAACCAGTGACTATGTTACCACATATGACCCAACTAACTAATGAGAGAAAGAGAGAAAAAGAAAGAAAGAGAGAGTGAAAGGGTTGTACAAGTGTGATTCAGTTAAGTGTCTTGAGGTGGGATGGATTATCTTGGATTATTACAGGAACTCTAAATACAGGTAAGTGTCTTTATAAGGGGAGGGAAGAACAGTGGACTATACAGATGGAGAGGGGAGGAGGATGAGAAGACAGAGCAGGGAGATTTGAAGATGCTGACTCTAGAAGACTGAAGTGATGTGGCCACAAGCTAAAGAGTGACATCAGTGGCCAGAAGTCACAAAAGGCCAGGAAGAGCTTCTTTGCCCCTAGGAGAGCAGCTCCGCCATCATGAGACTGACCCTCACCTCTGCCCTTCAGAACTGTGAGAGAATAAAGTTTGTGATCATGTATTACAGGAGCTACACGATGCTAACATAGTTGCATATGCATGTTTTTTAATATTTAATAAACGTTATTTAAAAATATTTTCAATGACCCTTTCCAGGGCCCAGAAAATTAAGAGCTCTTAGGAAAACGTTGTTAGTAGATCTGAGTTCACATCACACTTCCCTTTGCTCAAGCTGTACCACCCAGAAAATCATACTTTACTGCAGGCATCCCCCCCACCCCGGCCCCCGCTTAGGTTTTGTCATAGAGTGTGTGCACTTTGGAGAGGAACAGAGTCAGTGAAGAGGAAAGTGAAAGTGAGAAATCACCGCAGGGGGATGGCCATGCTGCAGTCCTTTCTCTTCCATTCCCCTCCTGGGATTTTGGGCACACACGCACATGCACCCATGGTTTTCTATCTTTGAATCTGCACGCTGGGTGCAGTAATTTCTGCCCTATCTCCCTTAAAATAACCTTACGCTGAGCAGGCTGAGGTCCACTAGGTGTTTCCCCTAGAGGAGGTGACTTCCTGGGCTAGTGGCAAATGGGAACCTGCCCTTAGCACCTAAAGTACCTTCTCCTCGTGACTCCGTTTCTGCAGGGTGGTGAAGCTCGTCTTCACAGTACATACACTTCATGACTGGTATTTGGTTACTCGTGTAATATCTGCCCCCTCTGAGAAAACAAGTCACCAACCATCTGTTTCACTCATCAGTGTCGTCCTAGCACCTAAGATGTGGGTGATGCTAAATATTTATTGACTAATTGAATGCATGTTTCATCTTCAATTTCCATCAGAACCATAAAAGTATAATACCTATACTTCGTCTTTTTCTCCAGTTTTACTCTTTTTCTTAGAAATTATTGAATCCTAGCGGCCAGCAGGTGGCATAGTGTTAAGGCACTGGACTCCCACATGGGCGACTATGGTTTGGGTCCTGGACCTGGCAGCTTGCTTTTTCATGTTCCCCCTCTCTTTCTCTCTCTCTCTCTCCCCCCCTTCCATTCCCCTCCTGGGATTTTGGGCACACACGCACATGCACCCATGGTTTTCTATCTTTGAATCTGCACGCTGGGTGCAGTAATTTCTGCCCTATCTCCCTTAAAATAACCTTACGCTGAGCAGGCTGAGGTCCACTAGGTGTTTCCCCTAGAGGAGGTGACTTCCTGGGCTAGTGGCAAATGGGAACCTGCCCTTAGCACCTAAAGTACCTTCTCCTCGTGACTCCGTTTCTGCAGGGTGGTGAAGCTCGTCTTCACAGTACATACACTTCATGACTGGTATTTGGTTACTCGTGTAATATCTGCCCCCTCTGAGAAAACAAGTCACCAACCATCTGTTTCACTCATCAGTGTCGTCCTAGCACCTAAGATGTGGGTGATGCTAAATATTTATTGACTAATTGAATGCATGTTTCATCTTCAATTTCCATCAGAACCATAAAAGTATAATACCTATACTTCGTCTTTTTCTCCAGTTTTACTCTTTTTCTTAGAAATTATTGAATCCTAGCGGCCAGCAGGTGGCATAGTGTTAAGGCTCTAGACTTCTACATGGCCAACTGTGGTTTGAATCCCAGACTTGGTGACTTGCTTTCTCACTTTCCCTCTCAATCCCTTGTCAAAATTAAAAATAATAATTATGATTATGGTGAATAAAGAAATTATTCCTAAAAAAATCAAAAAGTTGTTGAATCTTTCTTAGTGACCCTGAATCCTACTTAGGGCCCTTGGTTTATAGCAATGAGCACCTGCCTTTGAGACATTCTTGAAGAGAGAGAAAGAAAGATGAAGAGATATAAAAACAACAACAAAAAGATAGTGAGAACCTTGAGAAAGGAAATAAGTATTAGGAAAGACTTCCTAGAGTTTTAGAAACTGAGACTAGAAAGGGGCTTTGGCAAAGAAAAGAAGAAGAGCATGGCAGGCAGAGGAATGGCACAGGAGAGAACTTTGTAAGCTAATGACCTTGGAATACTTTAAGGGCTTTGGGCGCACATGGCAGGTGGGGAAGCTGAGAAAGGAGCTGGCGGAAGCTGTCAATGCCTAACCATGAGGCAGAAAGAAGACCTCTGCAGGGCTGGGGAGTGAAACAGCCCTGGCCTAACTCCAGCCTTCCATTTTGATGTTACATGACAACACTTCCAGGAAAGTCCTGGTTGATGTGGGCTATCCTGACAAAATTACCAGACTACCCTACTTCCACTAACAAACTGTCCCAAGGTGAAAAATGATATATTGCCAACTTCCGGGTGTGTACTCAAGTGACTTTTGTTATAAGAACTTCAGGTTTTTTTATCTGTCAAATCAGCAAAACGGCAATAATACTTACTCTGCAGTGAGGCTGTGGGGACTAAGTGAGATCATTCATGCAGGGCACAATTTGCTGTAGGACACTGTCAATGAGCAGTCAGTGACGGTGCTCTTATTATTTACTATTTGGAGGAATTTGTTTTATTTCTAGAAAATGTGGAATCATTTGAGACTTAAACAGAAGAGGCAGGGCCAGATCTCACCTGAATGGTTCTTGGCTGCTGTAGTTGTTAAGCGTTTATCTGCCCAAGCCTGAGCAGAGACATGGTCACCTAATTAACTTTCTCAACCCTTTATCCATACATTCAGTCACTCAAGCATTTGGGAATCAACTTTTCTTCCTAACTATTTATTAACCTTCCGACCTTAAGAGCCTACTTACCTATCATGCACCTCTTGCCTCATCTGAAAAAAATCACTAACTTCCTACCTCACAGAGTGGTTGAGAAGAGTAAATTAAATAATAATGATCATTTAAAAGGCACTTAGAAAAGTGTGGCCCAGACTTGCCGCTACGCTAAACCTTTTTAAAATTTGCTATGGAGTACGTGTGCTCACTAGAGAGACAGGGAAAGCAAACTGCCAGGTCTGGGATTCAAACTGTTGTCAGCCATGTGGGAGGCCAGTGCCTCAACCACCAAACCACCTGCTGGCCACTACTCTGAACTCTTAAAAATAAGGACTCACATTTGCTACTTGCTAGCTGCATAAACCTTAATGAGTCGCAAACTCTGTAAGACCTCTGACTCAACTTCAAAACTGAGGTGGGCACTGCCTTCAGGGACAGAGGGAAGATTCAATGAAAAAAATCACATGGAAGGGAGCCCGGCACCCAGTAGGCCCAGGGTACGTGTGCTTTGTTTTCATCAATAAGCCTTTTATACTACAATACAGTTTCCTTTATCACCCCTCTCCAAGTTATTCAGGTTTGCCTTAGGGACATGTTGATTACTATTTTACTATTACTAGTGTTAGTATGGAAGGTGCTAGAAACAATCCGGTCTCCTTCTTAATTTTAAGTGCGATGACAAGTGTCACAGAGGAAGGTACCATTGGCCTCAAGTTGCACAGATTGTTGGTGGCAGGGCGAGGTCTAGAACTCAAGTCCTCTGATTCACAGCTTTACAGTGTGTCCTTCTACCACACAATTTCACCCCAGGGAGCAGAGAAGACTCCTTCCAGAGATAACATAGTCTTGCTATTAACTGAATATAAGATTCATTTAAAACAAAAGTAATAGTGAGTATTTCTCACAGTATGTGGCAAGCAAGCTGTTCCAGAGCTTCGGGAGAACCCTCAGGTCCGGCTACAGTTTCCTTTATCACCCCTCTCCAAGTTATTCAGGTTTGCCTTAGGGACATGTTGATTACTATTTTACTATTACTAGTGTTAGTATGGAAGGTACTAGAAACAATCCGGTCTCCTTCTTACTTTTAAGTGCGATGACAAGTGGAAGGTACCATTGGCCTCAAGTTGCACAGATTGTTGGTGGCAGGGCGAGGTCTAGAACTCAAGTCCTCTGATTCACAGCTTTACAGTGTGTCCTTCTACCACACAATTTCACCCCAGGGAGCAGAGAAGACTCCTTCCAGAGATAACATAGTCTTGCTATTAACTGAATATAAGATTCATTTAAAACAAAAGTAATAGTGAGTATTTCTCACAGTATGTGGCAAGCAAGCTGTTCCAGAGCTTCGGGAGAACCCTCAGGTCCGGCTAAAGCAGACACGGCAGAGAGAGAGCAGAAGGATCTCTGCTCACTCAGAAATGCCCAACTCTGTGAACAGAGTTGTTTTAGTTTTTGGCTCCAGGAGCCTTCCTGGCTTCTCCCACCATGCATGGCCTCCCTCCTGGATTTCTGGCTTACTTGGTCAATACAAACAGAACAATTGTCTAAGCGATGTGGAGACTTTGATGTTCTCCATCATTGTTGGCACACAAAAGCTCTCGGATTGACCTACTTACATGTGCCGTTCCTCCTCTGCTCCCCAATAGGACTCTGGCTGTATTTACAGACTCTGCAGAAAACCTGGATTTAGATAGTGCTTCCCTGGGGAGAAATTATTAGCACTAATCCTTGTCTTGGAACAAAGCAGCCCGTCCATGGGATAATGGAGCTCTGATACCTCCCTGCACCAGATCTGCCTTCCAGCCCTGGGTCCCAGCACAACACCCACTTAGAAATCCATGCGCTCACCTGGCAAGGGTCACGGGATTAATATGCTAATTGTGGGATGGTTTGCCAATTATGCTATTTTTAATAGATCCTCAATTAATTATGGAGAGATTATGTGTCATTGTGATCATGTCATTTGCTCGACTCAAAACCCACAACAGCTCAGGGCTGACACCCCCAAAACCTCCAAATGCCTTAAAGGCTCAGCATCAATTAGTCCCAATTTAATTTCTTTCTCATTCTTTATCTGAGACCCCTACGGTCCATGTTATTAGGAAGTATTTATCTTGGAAGTCAGGCGTAGGCCAACAAGAAGTGAGAACTGTGACTCCAGTGTAGTGTTCATTTCCTGTTCCCCAGCCTTTATGAGGACCTGTTGAACCCAGCAAGACCCCAGGGTGAGAGAGTTGCTTCCATATTCTACTGGTGGGACTACAAAAAAACAGTGTGAGCTAGATGAAGAACAACCTGCCAGTAATTCTGACTGCCTAAAATCCTATGCATAGCTCTCGTCTGAAACATTCCAGTTTAGGAACCGAATTGAAAAAAATCATTAGGGAAGAGTACAATGACATGCATGGAATGATCACATAGCACTAGTTATAAATGTCAGTCCAGAAACTGCCTAAAGAACTTCTGTGATGAGACCATCACTGGACTCCCATGTAGTTAACCACAGTTCAAGTCCTGGATCCAGCGACTTAAAACTCACACCAAGTACATGTGTGTGTGTGCCCAAAATCCTGAGAGGAGAATGGGGGAGAAGGGATTGTGGCATGGCCATCCTGCCTGGGGGGTGATGTCTTGCTTTTTGTCTCTCTGTCTCTCCAGCAAGTGCACATGCCCTATAGCAAAAATCTCTCTTAAAAAAAAATAACTTGGGAACCAGCAGTTAGCATAATGGCTATGTCGCTGGACTCCCACGTAGTTGACCGCGGTTCGCGTCCTGGACTCAGTGGTTTAAAACTCACGCCGGGCGCGTGTGCGTGCGTGCCCAAGATCCCGAGAGGAGAATGGAGGAGAAGGGATTGCAGCGTGACCATCCCCCCAGGGGGTGATTTCTCGCTTTCTGTCTCTCTGTCTCTCTCTGTGTGTCTGGCGAGCGCACGC
>NW_006160193.1:1610646-1641414 GCF_000334495.1 Tupaia belangeri chinensis | reverse complement strand
ACCCTATAGCGAAAACCTCTCAAAAAAAAAAACTTTCATGAGAGAAATGGCTCAATAGATTGTACATGGAATATTGCATGCCCATACAATATACTACTATCTTTTATCAAAGAAAACTATTCATGATAAACTAAAGGTGAAAACCAGGTAATGAAAGAGTATGGCTAGAGGCCCAGCAGGTGGCGTGGTGATTAAGAGTGCTGGACTCCCACATGGGCGACTACAGTTTGAGTCCCCAGACCTGGAGGCTTGCTTTCTCACTTCCCATTTCTCTCTCTCTCTCTTTCCTATCTGATCAAATCCAAATAAATAAATTAAATAAATAAATTAAATTAAAAAAAAGAAAGAGTATGGATAGATTGATTCTGCTACTGTAAAAACAAAAACCAAAACCAAACAAACACAAAACATATGACATACCTATGAACATTACTTATCCATAAGTAATAAGATTTAAGTGTTTTGGGCTCTCTTTTTCAAAGCATAAACTAGTTTTCTCTGTAATATTTTGTATTCTATTTTGTTATTGTTAATTTTTTCTTTCAGTCCCATGGGGTACATACAATCAAGAGAGTGAGCTAGAGGGAACTCTTCGACAGTGCGTGGTCACACCATAGTCTTTTTCCTCCACTTCTCCATCACATCAGGATTTTGGACATGCACACTTGTGTACCTGGCCTGTTTTCAAGCTGATGCTAGAGGTCCGGATTTGAACTATGGTCAGCCATATGGGATGCAGCTCCCAATGCACCGCACCTAACCACTGCACCATAGTGCTGGCCACGTATTCTATGTTGACATATCAGCTTTATTGATATATAATTGACATACCATATAGCCCTTTTTACAAAGTCCCTTTATTTCTTCTGTGAGAAAGAGAGACAGAGAGAAAGAAACAGCACCTCAAAACGATTTTGAAATGTGATACACCTCAATCTTCAGCCAACCCCAAATCACAGGCATGTGTCTGCTCTGTGTACCCAGGAATGTCTCTGGAAAAGTATAGGGAACTTTCCTTTGTGGGTCGGTCTTGCCATGTGTCACAGTACTGATGCACCATCCCCCAAAATTCACCCTTTGAAAGTAAACAATTTATCATTTTTTAATGTATTTTCAAAGTTGTGCAACTGTCACCAATATCTAATTACAGAACATTGCATAACTCTGAAAAGAAACCTTCTCATTAGCAATCATTCCCCACTCCTCAGTCTCTCTGATTCACAGCAACCACTAATCTACCTCCTCTGTTTCTAAGAAGTTGCTTATATCAACAT
Organism: Tupaia belangeri chinensis; assembly: GCF_000334495.1. NCBI lineage: Eukaryota > Metazoa > Chordata > Mammalia > Scandentia > Tupaiidae > Tupaia > Tupaia belangeri. The sequence continues at coordinate 1,640,140 of NW_006160193.1, read as the reverse complement.
TTCTTAGAAATGGAATCAGTTAATATTATTACGTGGTCTAGCGTAATATTCTCAAGGATCAACTAGATTGTAGCATGTATCAGTATGCCATTCCTTTTTGTGACTGAGTAATACTCCGTTTTATAGAGGTACCACCTTGTGTTTATCTATTCACCTATCCATGAGCATTTGAGTTGTTTCCACTTTTTAGTAATTATAAATAATGTTGCTATCAACATTCATGCACAATTTTTATGTAGATACATGTTTTCATTTTCACATTTGTGACACCAAAGCTTGTACGAGCCTTGGAATGGAAAACTGATGAGGACAGGTAGGGCTCCCTCCTGTTTGTGTTTTTGTTTTTACCAGAGCCATAGGATACCTGCTCAGTCCTGGGTGGTGTGTCTGTGTAAAATGTTATGTAATAATCACTGTTGCATACACTATGAGCTCTATCCAGGAAAGGCTCCCAACTGTTTTGCTTACCTCCATGTACTCAGAGTTATTAGAATGGCTGACTCCATTTAGTCACTCAGTACAAGCATGCTGCATATTCCAATAGATAAATGGATATCCAGCTCTATGCTAGACACAGATATAAAGAGAAGATTTGGAAAAGGTCACAGAGTTCTTGGAAAATAGCATGTCAATAAACAGACTGTTACAGGAGTCAGAAGAAGACCCTGTGTCTGCTGGGTGCATCAGGAGGGGACCCCTTCACAGCTGGATTGTGTCAGCCAGCCCACGCTCTTGGCTGATAACAAATAAAGTCCCCTAACCCCCAGCTTTTGCAAGCACCTGTCTAGGGAAGGAACTGCTCAGGGGATACATAACCTGTATTTTGCATGGGAAGGGCTGCTTGTATACAAGCTGACTCACATCACGTGGCTCAAGAATCAGAAACCTCTTATTTCAGCTCTGTAGAAGCTCCAGTGAGTCAGCCTGGGGCAGTAGCATGAGACTGAGAGTAAGCTGCCCAGCTCAGGGGAAGGCTGGGTGGGCTTTATTGAGACCTCTGACTTGGAGATGCCCATACTGGAGGCTGGTGGAGAGGTGATTTCTCTGTGCTCTATGGAGGGTTTACAGAGCCCTGGGCTCTATCCAACATTGCCTTTACTCATACAGATTCTCCCCAACTTACAATAGGGGATATGATGTCCTGATACCCCCGGTGTAAAGTCAGAACATGGTTCCATTGCAACTGGAGGACTGTGTAGTTGTGAAGTGAGGGGGTGGGGCTGAAACTTTTACATGAGTGGAATAGAATACTAAGGGACTCAATGTGTTTGGGTGAGCAGTCCACCTTTTGTAAAGTCACTATTCTTGTGGACCCACCATAACCCAAACCTAACTGTATTTCTATCTTCACTGGAGCAATAGAACCTTTTATGTTTTTAAATATTATAATGACATTTCTTGTGTTTCCCTGATCACACATATAAACGTATGTATGTATGTGTGTGTGTGTGTGTGTTATGTGCATAAAATGTGGAAATATTAGAAAATAATGAACCAAAAATGAAATCATTCATAACCTTCTCATCTTGATACAAATTCTATAAATTTTTTCACATATTTTTTAGAGCCATATGTACACTTTTTTTTGAGAGGTTTTCGCTATAGGGCATGTGCGCTTGCCAGACAGAGAGAGAGAGACATAGAGACAGAAAGCGAGAAATCACCCCCCAGAGGGGATGGTCACACCGCAATCCCTTCTCCTCCATTCTCCTCTCGGGATCTTGGGCACGCATGCACATGCGCCTGGCATGAGTTTTAAGCCACCGGGTCCAGGATGCAAACCGCAATCGACTACATGGGAGTCTAGCAACATAGCCATTACGCTAACTGCTGGTCCCTGTACACATTTTTTTTTCTAATCCTATTTTTACTTGGCAAAAATACTGTAACATGTTCCATGTCATTAAGTAGCCTTCTATAACTTGATTTTCAGTGGCCGTTTAGTATCCATTATGGCTGCTCCATAAAGTATCTCACCACGGCAGTGCTGGTGGGTATTTAATTTGTATTTCCAGAACTTCTGCAGCATAAATAATATCACAGAGTTGCTTATATTTAGATTTTTGAATGTGGGTGAAAATAAAAATATCCTTAGAGAAAGCCCTAGAATATCAATAGTTGAGTCAGAAAGAAAGCCTGTCTTGAGGTGTTTGATACATAGGAGAGGACTCCAGAATGTTTGCGGAAATGGAATTAAAGTATAAGTTTATTCTGGTGCAAGCATTTTTTTTAATCCATGCATCATTTATTCATAATATGCATTTTCATGAAATTTTTTAAGACTCCACCAATTACCAAATTATCTTCAGGAAAAGTTCTACTGATTTCCTATCTTGTGGGCAGTGTTTAAGAGGATGTACTTGGGGTTCTCTCTTGGAAGTTTTTGCCTGACAGCTCATTTTCTAACAGCTCTGTGGAAGAGGAAAGCGATGTTCATGAAGGCAGCTGTGGAACTCAGAGAAAGGTCTGAGACCGGGAGGCAGAAGGTCAGGACTGGGTTGCAGCTCTGCTTCCTCCTGAGCTGCTTGGCACTTCTGAGAGCCACTTCTAACATCTGGAAATGACCATACAGGGCCTGTAAGAGGCTTCACTGCAACAAATGAAGGCCAGCTCTTCTTGGCAGGACTGCTAGCATGTACAACCATAGAGAAGAGGGCTACTGGTAAACAATTAGCCTGTCAAACTGGCAGAACTGACTAGTATGAAAGCAGGAACTTAAGTCCAACAGCCTGCGCTTGTGCCCGGGCCCCATCTACGCTAGATGTGGCCCTCCACCTAGCATTCTGCTCTCCTGGGATCAGTCTCCTCATCTATAACATAGGACTGAAACAGGGATGACGTCACTTATGTCTATACCATCTTCAGCATGGTGCCTAGTACATGATAGCACAGTGCCACTATGTTTAAGGGGAAAAAGCATCTATGGGACACACCCTGAGTTTAGATCTTTGCATTAAACAATTAGATCTTCACAAGCTCTCACCTTACAAAATCATTATTTCAGTTACTTTTTTTCAGAATGAAGGATTTTGGAAAGTTTTAAGTAAACTGCCCAAACTTGCAAAGCTAAAAATTGAATAAATTGGGATAGAATTTGGGTCTTCCTACTTCAGAGCAAATCCTGCTTTCTTTGTTTTGAACAGATGAAAAGACTGATCCTTTCGCAGACAGTATTTCATTTGGTCCAGAGCAATCTTTTTGTTTACTTGTTGTTTTAATAATTAATGTGTAATTTGCATTCTATAAAATTCACCCCTTTAAGGTATACGGTTCAAAGACTTAGAAAAATATCCAGTCATTAACCAGCACAGTCAGGACTGAGAATACGCCCATCAGCCCCAGTTTCCCCATCCTCTTCCTCCCCAGACACTGGTATCCTCATACCTGACTTCACTCCTGAAAGTCTGTTTTTTCCTATGATACCATGAGCATGAAGCCACTTAGTAGGAAGTCTTTGGAGTATGGCTTCTTTCACTCAGCGTAACGCATGTGGGATTTTCCATGCCATTGTGTCTCTCAGTAGTCTGCTTCTTCCTCTTTTTTTAGAGAGAGATTTTTGGTATGGGCTGTGTGTATTCAACAGATAGACAGAGACAGAGAGACAGAAAGAGAGAAATCATCTCCTGGGGGGATGGCAATGCCATAATCCCCTCTCCTCCATTCTCCTCTCAGTATTTTGAGTACACATGTACATGCGCCCGACATGAGATTCAAGCCTCCAGGTCCAGGACTTGAACTGTGGTTGCCCATGTGGGAGTCCAGTGATGTAACTACTACACTATCTGCTGGTCCCAGTGCTATTTCTTTTATTTCTGGCCAAACAGTCCTTTAAGGTAGATGTTCTCTCCATTTTATAGTTGAAAGAACTGAGACTCAATGACTATACTTCCTCAAAGCTTTTGAATGAAAGCAGATTTCATTTTTATTGATCAGACTAGTCTCCTTGAGTCTCCTTTCAGAAGATCATGCAGCCAAAGTCTAGGTCTTTTCATGTCACACCCTGCAGTTAAATACACTATATAAGGTGACTTCAAAAAACTCATGGGAAAAAATGAGATTAAATACAAGTTTATTTTGGTGCAAAAAGTTTCTGAAATCCATGCATAATTTTCTCCTAATATGCATGTACTTGTTGAAGACCCAGTCACACAGAGAAAATACAGGGTGTTTTGCACCTTTTCCTGCTGTGTATTGTGGAGCTAATATGCTGTTGCATGTGCCTCTCCTGGTTCGATGTGAATTTCTGAGGTCAGGGATCTGGACCAGCTCATCAACCTGAGCAGGGCATCTAGCCTAGAGTGTACCTGCTCAGAATGACATGAAGGACAAGGAGACATTTCAGAAAGTAAAAACAGCCTAATAAGGGGCCAGCAGGTGGTATGGTGGTTGAAGGCACTGGACTCCCACATGGCCAACTGCAGTTCATGTCCCGGACCTGGTGGCTTGCTTTCTCACTTTCTCTCTCTCTCTCCCACTCACTCTGTCCCTCTCTGGTCAAATTTTTTTAAAAAAATAACAATAATATTTAGTAAATAAAGTTAAATAAAATAATTCTTTAAAAAAGTTTAAAAAAAAAAAACAACCTAATAAGAGAGTCTTCTAACACATATGCCAAAGTGCTTTCGGTTTTCACTTTGAGGCAGAAACCAACACTGAACATGATGCCAAGGAAGTACATCCGTCACCTAAGCAGCCTGTCACCCTGAGCGTTTGCACACCTCGCAGTGGGGAGGAGCAAACCCCACTGGGAACCCAGAAAGGCTCCTCAAGGGAAGTCTGCTCTTTCCAGAAAGAGAAGATGCAGAGCCCAGGCATGTCCAAGGTCACCTGGAGGGCTGAGTGGCAGGCATCACTAGTCAAGCTTGCCGGAGGGCTCAGCTGAAAACCATGAGTGCCCGAAGTTTTTGCAGTCACCTGTTCAGGCAGGCATCGCCATCCCCAGGACAAAATTAAAAGACAGTTCAGCGAGGCGAGATAGCATGACACAAGCCACAGATTTAGTGAGCAATGGAGCTATAGTTCCAACCAAAGTGAGAGGGAACTCTCTTTTGTTGGAAAAGAGGGGAGAGAGTCCTGAAAACTACTTGCCCAAATTTGGGTCAATCAAAAAGTAGTCATTTCAAAATATACAATACATTATTCTTAACTATTGTCACCATACAGTGCAATAATCACTAGAACCCATTCCTCCTGTGTAACTGAACTTGGTACCTTTTCTCTGCCAGTCCCCAAACTCTCACCCCAGCAACTGCTATTCCACTGTCTACATCTATGAGCTTGATGTTTTTGGACTCCATGCACAGATGAGATTATGCAGTATTTTTCTTTCCTGCCTGCTTATTTCACTTAGCGTAAGATCCTCTACTTGTTTGTTTGTTTGTTTGTTTTTGCTATAGGCGCATGGGCTTGCCAGAGAGACAAAGAGAGACAGAGAGACAGAAAGAGCGAAGTCTTCCCCAGGGAATGACCACACCATAATCCTTTCTCCTCCATTCTCCTCTTGGGATTTTGGGCACACATGACATACACCTGGCATGGTTTTCAAGACTCTAGGTCCGGATTCAAACCACAGTCAGCCATGTGAAAGTCCAGTGACATAGCACTACACTATCTGCTGGCCCCAGATCCTCTAGATTTTAAACAGTCTCACCACAAAATAATAATAAGCATGTGAGGTGATAGAGATGTTCATGAAATTGATTTAATCATTCTATAATCATGAATCTTAACTTCAGGCCACATCCCATAAATATATACAACTATTGTTCTGTAATTAAAAACAAAATTTGAAAAAACGAACTAATTCTTCTATTTTAGTGGAAGCAACCCAAGTTTCCATAGACAGATGTACAAATAAATTGTGGTATCTGCGCACAGTGGAATATTATTCAGCCTTAAAAAGGAAAGATATTCTGACACAAGCTAGGACACGAATGCCTTCAGGGTATTATGCCTTCAGGGTAATAAGCCAGTTACTAAAAGGCGAATATAAAAAGAGAAAATCACTTACATGAGGTCCCTATTGCAGTCACAATCATAAAGACAGAAAGTAGAATAGCGCTGTCCAGGGCCTGGAGGGAAGCACAATGGGGACGATAATGTTTAACATCTTGCAAGATGAAAAAAGTTCTGGGATCAGCAGTTGGCGTAATGGCTATATTGCTGGACTCTCACGTAGTCGACCGCAGTTCGTGTCCCGGACCTGGTGGCTTAAAACTCACGCCGGGCACGTGTGCGTGCATGCCCAAGATCCAGAGAGGAGAATGGAGGAGAAGGGATTGCAGCATGGCCATCCCCCCTGGGGGGTGATTTCTCGCTTCCTGTCTCTCTGTCTCTCTCTGTCTGTCTGGCGAGTGCATGTGCCCTATAGCAAAAACCTCTCCAAAAAAAAAGATGAAAAAAGTTCTGAAGATGGATGATGGTGATGGTTGCTCAAGAATGAGAGTCTACTAATGCTACTTGTTTATCTGTATAAAAATTACTAACATGGTACATTTTATGTTATGTGTAAGTTGCCACAATTATAAGAGCTTAAGTAAATTTAAAATTTCCCAAAGTTGTACAGCATCCAGGTGGCAGAGCCCAAATAGCCACCCAGGTGACACTGTCCTCCATATGGTCGACCTGCAGAGGAATTTGATTTTGATAGTCCCAGGCAGTGTTCATTGAGTTCTGCCATGTGTGAGGCACTGTGCTGGGGGCTAAGTGAGGGGGCTGGAGTTCTAAGTTCCAATAAAAAGCAGGTCTGTCTTTGGGGAGTTCATATCTTATTGGGAGATGTTGTCACACAAACGAAGATGAGACGTGGCCAAGAGGGATGTGGTTTGTAGAGTGGTGAAGCAAGTAGGGTGAGAGTGCAGAGGGGGAAGAGTCCTCTGCTTAGAGGAGCTCTAGAAGCCAACTTTGTGAGCCCTGAAGCCTTTGGGAGTGAGCTTTTGACAAGAAGTGGGGCAGCCTGGCAGGGAGTCGGCTCTGGAGGGGTGGCAGCCTGGGCGGAGGTGAGGAGGTAGGAAGGGTGCAGAGCCTGCTCCTTGTATGACATGGGTTCCCCTAGCACCAGCCAGGTTTGCGAGGCTCTGCCTCATCAGCCTCTAACAGCCCCTTCGGATCTCCACTTTGAAGTGCTGCCTTTGGCCGTGAGGATCTGGTGAGCAGGTTAGGGGAGCAGATTGGGGTTCAGAATAGAAGAATGCCAAGTCAGAGACATGGGAAGATGGAGAACAAAGGGAAAAGGGTTTGAAGTCAAACAAAGATAAAACAGCCACTAGACGACAGAGCCCCAGAAAGGCGGTGGTGGGCCCTTTGTCACCTGCAGCAGGACTGACAGGTGGACGTCAAAGAGGGCGAGGTGGAGGTGCCAGGCAGCCTGGGGGTGCGGCTTTGTTCAGTCTGACTGAGCAGTCAGTCTGCTTATATTGGAAACGCACTATGCTAAGCAGAAGGTAGTCTATATTTAGATTTTTCTTTTAATCTTGAAAGTGAAGAAAACAGTAGCAAAGAACTTCCTTGTCAAATCCTAATTCAAGTTGAACTTCTAAAGACTTGGAAGAGGCATTTGTGACACCAAAGCTTGTACAAGCCTTGAAATGGAAAACTGATGGGGGCAGGAAGGACTCCCTCACGTTTGTGTTTTTGCTCCCGCCAGAGCCATATGCTAAGCACTCAGTCCCGGATGGTGCACTTGTGTAAAATGTTGTGTAACTATCACTGTGGCACGGGATGCTCTGGACGACTCAGGGTGGATTAGGCTCAGTCCTTTCCTTTCATAGATGTGAGTCTGAGCCTTAGAGAGATCCTGGGACTTGTCTGGGGTTGATGACCTCATGGGGGGCTGTCAGAGACCAACGAGGCAGTCTCGCAAACCTGGCTGGTGCTAAGAGAATCCACGTGGTACAAGAAACAGGGTCTGTATCCCTCCTGCCTCCTCATGTCCACTAAGGCTGCTGCCCCTCTAAACAGACTGTCCCTCAGGCTGCCTCAGACTGCCCAGGCCTGCCCATGTTGGTCCCAGGCAAGGAGGCACTGGCCTCCCATAGAACAAGCCACAGGCTTTGAAAGCCCACTTGGTGTGAGCGCCAATGCCATGATTTCAGAGCCATAAAAACTTAAGCCCTCAGAGTCCCAGTCCCTTGAGGGATAAAGCCAGCATTTTTCTGAATAGACGCGACAGCACCCAGCTTGCCTCACTCCTGCCTCCCCTGCCCCAGTGTTTCCGGGGTCAGTGAAAACCACAGAGAAAAGAGAGTGGGGCTGAGGTATCTGAGGTCTCTGCTCTGATTAAAGGAATCCTGTGCCCTATTTAGATTCAGAATCAGTTGAGAAAGAAGACAGAATAAAACAGGTCAGGGCCAATGTATCTCTTCTGTTATTACTGAACTAAGGGGGAAAGGCATGTAGACCTGCTAAGCAAACCCGGAGAAGCCCACGTTGCTGCCCATCTACAGGTTCTGCTGGCCTAAGGCTCACCTGTCCTGTGTGGCAGGTTGCAGAGACCCTGCATCTAGGAGCAGAGAAGGTGTGTGGCCCCATGAAAGCTGCGTGTTCCCAAGTGCACATCAGGAAGGGGAAAGGGAAGGCAGGAGGGGCATGCCTGGGAGGAAAACCAGGAGGGGAAGAGGCACTGCCCCATTACCCCAGATTAGCATGTGGCGAACAAGTGGGCTTGCAGTTTAACCTGCCACGTTACTGTCCCTAGAAAGGAGAGGAGCAGGTCACATTCAGGGGGCTCTGGTCTGATACCAATTCTCGTTCACTGACCTTGGCCTAGGATAACCCACACGGGTCTCCTGCTATCTAGTCTCTTGGAGTGATTTCTCATCAAATAATGACGTGGCCCCAGCATTCCCTTGCACAGCTACATTGGAAAATAGCTGCTGTTAGTCCTCCTAACAGGCCCCAGTAGACATGGCTATGGGGTTAGAACTGCTGTGAGGACATTAAGAAATCTTGACTAAGGGAGGCAATGGCCCAGAGAGGTTCAAAGGTTTGGGGGAGAGATGTCAGTCCACATGCTGCTTAAACTAGAAATACCCCCAACGATCAGAGACTGCACAAAATAAACAGTGAAAAGTAATAGCTTTGGGGCCAGATGTGGTGGTACAGAGGTGGTGTCTCACTGCAATGCTGAACCTCATGGGAGGAGGGAGGCCCAGGACACTGCAGCACACGAGGTCACTCCATGTATCAACTACATTTCAGGAGCCCCAAACTCCAACATAAACCCTTCTTATTATCAAGGTCTTGCTGAGAAAGCATGGTATGGGGATAAAATTCTCTTGCAAGTGAAATCCTAAAAAAGTTAAAGACTGAGAACCAGGCGGTGGTGTGGTGCTCGCCCAGCAGAACCCTCGTGGAAGGTCTTGCGCTCATACCCTGACGGCTCCCTATATAAGCTGGGCATGTGTGCACACACATGTGATCTAGGCTGGCTGAAACTGGGGGTACATTGGGCATGAGGACCCAGTTGGAGGTCTCTTTCTCTCTAAAATTAAATAAATACAAGAAGAAATGAAAGACTGAAATCATGGGCTTTTTGGTCCTCTGGGTTCAGAATTTTAACTTTCCAGTTTAGAGAGCCAGAACTCTTTTTCCTGCCTTACGTTGCTCCTCGGTCTTAGTCTGAGGACCTTCCATCCCAGGAGGCACTTAGGGTTCCTTAAGCGGCGTCAGTCTGCAGCCACTTCCTGCCGAGATGGGTGTGGTTTCTTCGGGGCTGCAGAGGATGTGTGACTTCCGTGCCAGTTCTCTTAGGAGCACCTCACTACGTGAAGAGTTGACAGAATTGACTGGACAATCAGGACTGATTAGATTAGCATTATCTTCCAAACCACTGCTTTCTGAAAACATTCCAATCCCCAATTCTAAAGCACTTTTTCCCCAGGAAAAATGGTGTTTCCCAAGCCCAGCTATTAGTGTTGCCAAAGACTCTAATGGCAAGGCCATGAAGGAAGCCAGTGGAGAAGACCTTCCTGGTTTCAGCCCCTATCTGCTTGCAGTCCATTTCTGTCATTTGTCTGGACCTCCAAAGGAGAGAAATTAGACTCAAAAGGGGAAAATCTTCCTTGGACAATCCGAGTTGCATGTTGTTCACTTGCTGCTCTAGAGGGGGAGCCTTACCTAGACATCTTGTCTCCCTTCTCAGAAAGAGACAGCTACCTTTCCTTTCCAAAGGGGCATTCCAGACTTCCTAATTCTTGTTTTGTCCACCCAGTCCAATGCCCCTGTCCTACAGTAGTCAAAGAGGTGAGGTTCATCTGGTGAGACTATCTACCCTCCTGTGTAAACAGGACGTGCCAGTCCCAGAACTTTCACACTCTGGCTATGAAGTCAGTTAGCCAGGAGGCCTGTGCTCTCTGGTCTCACACTGTTCTAGCTGCAGTCTGATGCTCAGCAGATCACTGCCTTGCTGCCTTCTGACCCTGTGGAACTTTAGACCTCTGGCCCATGCTGTCACATTTCAGTTTTGGAGTGTTCCCACCATAAAGAGCATCTCGTTTGCCATCTCCCTGGCAGTGAGATGAGCCTCTGTCCTTTCTTTAATCCTTTCAGAGAAGCCCAGTTAAATGCACAGCTCATTCAGGTCCATGACCTCTACACCCAGCCAGATAACTTCTTTTCCTGGAGGGCATGCTGGGCCCAGCCACCCCACAGAAAGAGTAGTGCAGGGGCCTTCCCCTCATCCCACCTTGCCCTGTCTGCTTCTGTCATGCCTGTGTAGGAAAAGCTATGCCTGCATCCAGAGTTAATACACCTGTGGGCAGCCTTTATTCATGCTGTCTTTCCTCTCCTGCCCAAATAGACTTCAAGGTCAAGACGCTGCCTGTGATTGCCCAGTGCCACACCTTCATTTCATCTGGCATGGCTGGCGTTTGCTGCAGGCCCCTTGTGAATGGCACCTGCTAAGTTCACCTACTGAACATGGCCATGTGCCCTTCCAGAGGTGCTCATTTCCTTTGCTTAAAGGCATTTACATGACCCCTGCGCCTTTTTGCTGCCAAAGATGTACAGCTAATTTCTAAAGAAAATTGCTCCACTGTGGATAAAATCTATAAGCTGTGGTCACCCACCAAAGTCAAATTACCATGTACCCCAAGTTCCATAGCCTCTTGCTTAGGCCTCAGCAGTTAAAAGCCAACTGTAAGCCATTAATGCCCAGTCAGCCCATCTAAGCTTCTGCAGACCACCAAGGTCAAAACACTCCAGCCATAGGCCTACCCACCTGGTCCCACCAAAGCTGCGATCACTCCAGATCTAACTTGCATCCCCAAATATTTCAACAACCCTAGCAACTGCACCCAACTGAAGCATCTTTAATAACATTCTTCTTGTCTACCTAACATCTATCTGAACAAATGGGGAAATAAGAAAGAAGATAAATGGACAGAGACTGAACTTTGCCTTCATTGCTGATAACAACCACGCTGCAGGAAGACACAGCTGACAGGTAAGAGAATGGGCTATTAAGAAAATCCCAGCGTTAGGCAGTCAAACCGCCCAGTCACTGGAGGGGCTAAGGTGCAGTCGGCCTCCCCACAATGGCATCAGTACAAGGAATATAAGGAATGAGGGATGGAAATAGAATGTTGCCCTGAATGCCTGCTTTCAAAAAAAAAAAAAAATGTCTGGACCAAACGTATTCTGGGTTTGCAAAGGTTACCAATCTGTTACTCCTTCCCCAAGAAGTGGCTTACATAAAGCAGTCTAGCGAACCCCTAGTCACCTAGAAGGAAATATCAAGAATGGAGGCAAAAGCTTGAATTTCACCACTGACATAAACAAGTAGACAAAACATATTCTGATTAGGAACAGTGTTGGAACACACCCAATAAACCTCTAAACCTGCAGGCCGATATAGAAGTCTTTCTGAAACACCTCTTGCTTTCCAACTTGGCTTCTGCAGCCAGCTAGAAAAATAGAGCTACATAAAAGACCAGTACCTGGCTTGATAGTCTCACCTGGCAGTCTGGTCAGCATCTATTGGATGCTAGATCCTGCACTAAGTACTGGAGCCTGAGAGGTAATTAGTACAGAGGAGCTTCCAATGGCATAGGGGACAGTGACATTATCCTTTGTGTCTCTGCTACTATAAGGAATAAAGGAATTAACATTCAGAAATTCATCTTGAATAGCTGAGGGACCTAGGGGAGGGAGGAAAGAGGAGCAGAGAGGTGACCAGGGTCCTAGATTTTGGAAGGCCTTGTGGGTAGAATGAAGGAGCTTTGCTTTTGTCCTAAAAGCTACAGGGATCTGTTTGCACACAGGATTTAGACAGGTGAGTTGCCTCTTTATAGTTGCAGCTTGGGAATTTTCTCGTCATGTGTCCAGTTGTGTCCCATAATGTGCAGGTTGAATTATTAACCCCCAGCACCCCAGAGTGTGACTGTATTTGGAGATGGGGCTTTTAAAGTGATGATTAGGGTAAAATGAGGTCATTAGAATGGACCCCAACCCTGGAGGACTGAGGTCCTTACAAGAAGTGGAGATTTGGACACAAACACACGGAGACCCAAGGGCATCTACCATAAAAACAGGCCTAGGAAGAAACCAAACCCACCAAGGCCTTGATCATGGACTGCCAGCCTCCAGAACTTTGAGACAGTCAATTTCTGTTATTTAAGCCACTAACTCTGGTCACTTATTGTTAAGGTGATGCTACCAAACTAATACACTCCCTTCGGCTGCAGTTTCTAGGCCTGGACGGGAGGAGGGCACTAGTGTAGGGAGAACAGCTAAGGGCAAGTATGCATTAATTCAGGTAAGAAATCAGGATGAGGACCCTTTTTAAGGCTGCAGAAATTGGGGAGAATGGTAAATGAAAAAGAAATGCAAGATGCAGAGTTCGTAGTGTTTAAGGTCATATTTGCTATAAGGGTGAGAGAATAAAGGCTTCATGGGTCTTTCCCAGGTTTCTTGTTGGAGGGATAGGATGAAGGGTGGTTCTTTTCATCAAGACAAATTATGCAAAAAGTCGAATACCCTCCTACAAAGACCTGTAAGAGTGCTATGAGGTCTGGATGGGAGAGCACTCTCTAGTGTGAGAGCTGCCTGGACCCTGGGAAGATGGTCAGACTGTAAAAGAGACAAGTGAATGAACTCTATCCCCACTCACTCAACACTGTGAGTTAAGATGGGTTTTCAACTATTTCCATTTCAGAGTTTGCTGAGCTTGGTTTCCTGGAAGACTCTGTCTCTGTACCTCAAAAATCTCTTCCGCTGGACAGGTTCTGCCGTGCATTCACGTACAGAAGGACAATGAGGGGACAGAATGTGAATGACTATTGCATTAATTTTTCTTAGCTAATAGTTAAATATCTCTAATTCAAACCAACTGAACTAACTAAGGCAATTGTTCATGGTCAATAAATCCTTCTAGATTGTTTGATTTCATTAAAGATGTATTTGTTACCAAGCAGCTGGTACTCAAACAGCTTCTTGAGGACAGGGATGTGCCTCCTCCATTGAATCATGGTCATTTCCATATTTGCACATCTCTAGCCACAGGTGACTGTATGACAAATGCTCATGGCACTGGGATGGGCCCTGCCAACCTGCCACCGCTAGCAATCCCTGAGGATGAGAAACGAGAACCCTGGGCCTTGATTTTTCTGCTCTCCAGAAAACACTCTGTTTTATGAGGGCTTCGCAGGGACAGGGATATTACAAACCACTCTTAAGCACAACATATCAAGGTCACATGGCCTGAAGTACCATGGTCTTCCAGCTTCTGCTCCAGCAACTCACTTGATCGGCAAACACTTCCTGATGGAAGGGATGCTCTCTATACAGGTAGAAGAGATAAAGTAGCTATAACTGGCACGTACCAGTCAGGGGCTTGCTAGTTATAGGTACTCCTATTGGGTATCACACAAGTCGTATCACTTTATCCTTACATCAGACTGGAGAATGTACTCTTTTAACTCTTTTACAGATGAGAAAAGTGAAAGAGAGATTTTATTTCCCATCTTCCATCAAACAAGCCGTAGAGACACGTCTATTTTGTGTTGTGTGGGCAGTGCCTGTCTCCCCCTTAGACTGGCACTCTGTGAAGTTTGGACTGTGCCTGCCCTGCACACGCCTGCCATGGAGCCTGTGTCGGTTACATTTTCCAGGGAGAGATGGCGAGGAGTAGCGCAGCTGAGCTCACCTTCCAACCAGATCACCAGGACCCACCTCCAGTCACACCTCATCAAACATCGCTGGCCATGTCATCTTGGGCTCCTAGCTTCTCTATGTCTTTCTCTCTTCATCCAGAAAACAACAAGAATAATATAATATGGATTATTGCAGAGATTAAATGGGTCAATGGAAACAATTCTTGGATCTCAGTAATGCTCAACAACTCTCAGCTATTATCACTGCTTTAAATAGTGCTCCATGAATGTTTGCTAAGTTGGTGAACAAATTAAATGTCAAGGTGGAGGAACCTATGCTTATTATGAGAAAACAGAATGTATACACAGCCCAGATTGAGGGGTATATTACTTATTGCATTGCTAACAAAATTGCCTTAGACTGGGTAATTTGTAAAGAAAGAGGGGTTTATTTGACTCATAATCCTGGTGGCTAGAATGTTCAAGGGCAGGGCCAGCAGGTGGCATGATGGTTAAGGTTGCTGGATCCCACATGGCCGACTGCATGGCTTGAATCCTAGACCCTGAGACTTGAGAAAGAGCAGGCACATATATTATATGTTCATGCTCAAAGTCCCAAGAAGAGAATGGAAGAGCAGGCATTGCAGTATGGCCATGGGGGCACTTTCTTACTTTCCCTTTCTTTGTCTCTCTGACAAGCACATGTAATACCAGTCAGGGGCTTGCTAGTTGTAGGTACTCCTATCGGGTATCACACAAGTCGTATATCACTTTATCCTTACATCAGACTAGAGAATGTACTCTTTTCCCTCTTTTACAGATGAGAAAAGTGAGAGAGAGGTTTTATTTCCCATCTTCCATCATACGAGCCATAGAGACACATCTATTTTGTGTTGTGTGGGAAGTGCCTGTCTCCCCCTTAGACTGGCACTCTGTGAAGTTTGGACTGTGCCTGCCCTGCACACACCTGCCCATGGAGCCTGTGTCGGTTACGTTTTCCAGGGAGAGATGGTGAGGAGTAGTGTGGCTGAGCTCACCTTCCAACCAGACCACCAGGACCCACCTCCAGTCACACCTCATCAAACATCGCTGGCCGTGTGATCTTGGGCTGCTAGCTTCTCTATGTCTTCCTCTCTTCATCCAGAAAACAGCAAGAATAATATAATATGGATTATTGCAGAGATTAAATGGGTCAATGGAAACAATTCTTGGATCTCAGTAATGCTCAACAACTCTCAGCTATTATCACTGCTTTAAATAGTGCTCCATGAATGTTTGCTAAGTTGGTGAACAAATTAAATGTCAAGATGGAGGAACCTATGCTTATTATGAGAAAACAGAATGCATACATAGCCCAGATTGAGGGGTATATTATTTATTGCATTGCTAACAAAATTGCCTTAGACTGGGTAATTTGTAAAGAAAGAGGGGTTTATTTGACTCATAATCCTGGTGGCTAGAATGTTCAAGGGCAGGGCCAGCAGGTGGCATGATGGTTAAGGTTGCTGGATCCCACATGGCCAACTGCATGGCTTGAGTCCTAGACCCTGTGACTTGAGAAAGAGCAGGCACATATATGTTCATGCTCAAAGTCTCAAGAAGAGAATGGAAGAGCAGGCATTGCAGTATGGCCATGGGGGCACTTTCTTACTTTCCCTTTCTTTGTCTCTCTGACAAGCACATGTTCCCTATTGTAAATTTTAAAAGAAATAAAAAAGACAGAGAGAAGAAAGAAAGAAAACAAAAAGAAAGAGGAGAAAGAAGGAAAGAAAGAAGAATAAACAAAAGAAGAATAAACAAAAGAAGAAAAAAGAAAGAAGCAAGAAAGAAAGAGAAAGAGAAACAAAAAGAAAGAAAGCGAAAGAGAAAGGAGAAAGAAAGAAGGAGAGAGAAAGAGGAAGGGAGAAATAAAGAGAAAGAAAAAGAAAAAGAAAAAATAGTCTAAAAGTGTAAGGCTGGCAGTAGTTGGCCTAGGTCACACCATGACTGACAGAAGCAGAGAGGATGGAGGACACGTGCAGAGAGGGAGACCTGGGAGGAGTCATCTTCTTTCTCAACAACCCACTTTCTTCTGAATTAACCCCTTCTTAGAGAGCTGGAACTCACTGGGTCTCATAAGACATTTCAATCCATTCATGAAACCAGTGCTTCCATGATCCTGTTACTGCCCATGAAGCCCAAGCTCTTCTAAGTCTCCCCACCTCTGAGTGCCATTATAGTGTGGATCAAATACCCATACATAAACCTTGGGGGAAAATATTACTCAAACCATAGCTGAGGGAGTAGGGGTGTTTCAAGAGTTAAGCTGACATACCTGAATGGGGAGGGGTGGGGTGGCTCGTGTTTGGAGAGGAGTGTATAGCTGAAGGCTGACAGGGTTCAGAGGCCCTGATACAGAGTCTACAAGTCTCACCAAGAGCTTGAGATATTTGCTGAAAACATTGGAGAGTTTTACTCTGATTCTCATAGCGTCAAAGAGAATACAGTTATAATTTTCTCAGCCTCCAGCAGAATGTATGATCTTCCTTCTCCTCTGCACTCAAGCTCCCAAGGGCCTCCTCCAAGAAGCCTTCTCTGACATCCCAGCTAAAAGGTCAGCCTCCCTCTCCCAGGGTACCTACATGCCCTATTCTGTTGACAGTGGTGCGTGAGGCCTTGTAGACCATGTGCATGTCTGCTTGTTTCCCTGGACCCGAAGCTCCTCACGGACAATATCGTGAATCTTCCTGTGCACAAATAATACTCAAGAAGCACTTGCTAATTGAATCACTGATTCACAAGTCAGCAGCAACATCCATGGCCAAAAAGCCTAAAACCGTCTGATAGAGACATAAGACCTAAAAGGGAGTTTGTCAGAGCCCTGGGAGGAGGAAAGAATCGTATCTTTTCAGTCTAACAAACCTGAGTTCAAGTGCAAACTGTGACATCTCTCTGCTCCCTTTTTCTCCAAGCTCCAGTTGACCTGTTTCTTCCTCCCCCGACCCAAAGCAGGTGGTTACAGTTCTTTTGTCTGCATCCATCCTCTGGAACATGCTGGAGTTGCTCTTTTCAACTCCAGAGAGCTGGTTGTACTCTCTTCCCAACTCTAGGTTCAGTGTCCTCAAGTTGGGAGTTGGAGAGGACCAGGTGGGAGTATTTACACCATGGAAATGAGCGAAACATAAAGATCAGGGCTTCACTTTCCCTGGAGAGCCAGCCGGTTATTACACATTTATCATCACTACCTGTCAACCAGGTGGCTCTATTAATGCCCTCATAGTTAATAATGAGATTGATGTTATTTTAAAATTGACAATAATTGTATGTTACATTTGCAACATACAAATTTTTTTGTAAGTTTTTCTGGTACTGTGCATGTGCTTACAAGAGAGAGATAGAGAGAGAAAAGTGATAAATTACCCTCCAGTGAAGAGGGCCATACCACAATCCCTTCTCCTGCATTCACCTTTTGGCAGTTTGGGCAGGCATGCATATGTGCTCTATGTGTTTTTCAGGCCACCAGGTCCAGGACTCGAATAAAGTAATTGGTTATGTGGGATCCAGCTGCTTTAATTACCATGCCAGACTGGCCCTAATTTTTTTTAGTTTATTTATTATCTAGAAAAAGAGAGGAGGGAAACCCTGGATCAGGTCTTCACCCCACCATCCCTTCCTAACCTTGCAGCCAGTGAGGCATACAGACACAGTAACAAGCATGCCAGGCATGTTCCAGTGGAGCCCGGGATTTGAACCAAGTCAACAGCGATAGTGATGTCACACTGATAACGTGTACCCTTGAAGTGATGAAATGCATTGGCACCCAACCTCTGTGGTCTTCCTTCCACGTGGCCTTTAGCATCACTCGGCAGTGCCTCTACTGCCTATACCGCTGCAGCTGGGCCTGCAAACCTTTTTAAATGCATGACTAACATACATAAGCTCCTCTGAAACAGGGCAGGGATTGGTCTGTTTACTTCTGGAGTGCTGATCCGAGTATATTCCTGGCAGGTTATAAACCATACAGAAGTATCCAACCAAGGAAGCTAAAGGGTTCTAAGATCCAGCTTGCCAGACCATGCTCCAGTGGGACTCTGTCTGCTCATCTTTGTTTAATTCCACCACGTGCTAGGCCATCTATATACGCTCTGGCACACGGAAAACACTCTTCAAATATTTACTGAGTGAATGAATGGATCCTTTCTGGCTAGTCATATAGCCTATGAATGCAGTGTTTTCAGGCCCATTTCACAGCTTAGGTATCTCGTCCCCGCCATGGTCATCTGCTAGCATAATGATTAAGACCACGAACCTGAAATTGCTCCCTGCCCCTTTACTGTGTAGTAGTGGCAAGTGACGTAACCTCTCTGCATCTCGGTTTCCACATTTGTAACGTGAGGCTAGTAGTAGTGCCAACTTTGTAGATCTGTTAGAGGATTCAATGTGAAGAGTATTGTGATATGTGCATATAACCATTCTCTTATTAAGAACTTAGGTGTGAGTGGGGCCAGCAGGTGGTGTAGTGGTTAAGGCACTGGAATCCCACACAGCTGACCATGGTCCAAGTCTCAGACCCAGCAGCTTGAAAATCATGCTGGGCTCATGTGTGTGTGTGTGTGTGTGTGTGTGTGTGTGTGTGTGTGTGTGTGTGTATATATCCAAATCCTGGAAGGAGAGTAGAGGAGAAGTGATTGAGGTGATTGAGGCATGGTCATTCCCCCCCGCCCCCCACAGGGTGATTTCCTACTTTCCCTTTCTCTCTCTGTGGTGAACTCATGTAACCTATAACAAAAAAAAAAAACTTAAAAAGAGAGAGAGAGAGAGAGAGAAAGAACTTGGGGGTTAACTATCAATCATTTATATGTGAGAGGTCACTAATGACTCAAAGCGGCAGTGGGGGCAGAGGGTGCCATTCTGTTTGAGCACTTACCGTGTAGATGCATTGCTCTGGGCATCTTGTACACGTTGCTATGCATGATCTAAAAAATGTGCTGTAAATTACACATTACACATTCTTATCCCTTCCTTCTTATGAATGGGAAACCAGAAAGATAAGTGAGCTGCCAAAGATCACATAGCAATGACTGTTTCGACCTGTGTCTGCCAGCAGCCAAAGTCTATGCATGGACTTTAAACCAAGGAGTCTCTATTCCCGGCCTACTGAAAATGAGTGGCTCTGGGCTTCTCTAGACTCCCCAAGCCACTCCATATGTAATTCTTTCAGCACAGAAGTGTTCTTATTTGCAGCCATTTCAATGTAAGCGTGATGGGGTTTTTGAAGCAATGACACCCCAGCAGCAGGCATACCTAGTGCCCAGATCGTGGTTTCTAACGCCCATTTCTAACAAAAGGAGAGAAGGGCACACACTTGGGCTGGGACAGGAAATGGATGCGATAAGCCTGGAGCACCTTCTAGAGCCAGAACACAAAAAGGTGCTTAAACACCAAAACGATGGGGTGTCTCATCAGGACACTGAGGGAAACTAAAGCTGAAACAATTTGGCCCACAAAATAAATAACATAAGTGTGAATTCTAACCCAAAGGATGGAATAAATATTCCTGATTTGATGCTGATAGTAATACATGATTGAATAAACAAACACATGAAGAGGATAGAGTGCTTTCCATGCAGAAGGATTCGAAATCTTTGTGAAGCTCCTCTGGCCTCAGGAGGTGAACCAGAACTCAGTCCTGGTGAGCATGGCCGGCCCAGCAGCTTCCCAGAGAGCGCCCCAGGAGAGGGGAGCACACAGTCACTTTCCAGGGGAGAAGCCTGACCAGCTGCCTGAGCAGAGGCCGAGTGTGGCACTGACAGTGGCAGAGTCTGTGCCCTGGACCTGGCGTGGTGGAAACGTCACGTCACCTCTTGGTCTTCTTTTCCAAGACCCATAACACCCGTCTAACCAGGAGAAAACTCAGTCACACTAAATTGAGAGATGTTCTACAAAACACCTGCCGAATACTCTTCAAAACTGCCAAGATCATCCAAAACAAGGATATTCAGAGAAACTCACGTCTAGAAGAGCCTGTGGAGACGTAGTGAGTAAATCTCTGGGACGGGGTCTGGAACTGGAAAGGGGCTTTAGGTTAAACACAAGGAAACCCACAGAGTATGGGCTTCAGTTAGTGTTAGGGCATCCATACTGATTTATTAAACATGACAAATGTAGACACCTACATAAAATATTGGTAATAGGACAATCTGAGTGTGCAATATTCAGGGACTCTGTAAAATACACAC
The DNA here is from genome assembly GCF_000334495.1 of Tupaia belangeri chinensis. Classification (NCBI taxonomy): domain Eukaryota; kingdom Metazoa; phylum Chordata; class Mammalia; order Scandentia; family Tupaiidae; genus Tupaia; species Tupaia belangeri. The sequence goes on along the minus strand of NW_006160193.1, from coordinate 1,619,832 downwards.
ACACACATATGTATGTATGTATGTATTATGTGTGTGTATATATGTGTGTGTGTGTGTGTGTGTATGTGTGTGTGTGTATATATATATATATTTAGGATAGATTTTTGCTATATGACATGTGCTCTTGCTGAAGAGAGAGGGACAGAAAGCAGGAAATCAAAATTATTCCCCAGCAGGGAAGGCCTCACTGCAATCCCTTCTTCTCCATACTCCTCTTGGGATTTGGGGCATGTACACACGCACCCAGCATGAGTTTCAAGCTGTGGATTCTGGGACTCAACTCATGGCCAACTATGTGGGAATCCATTGATATAACCATTACACTCTCTGCTGGTCCCAGTCCATACCTATTTTTAAGGTTTTTGCCATAGGGCATGTGCGCTCACCAGAGAGGACAGAGAGAGCCAGTGAGAGCGAAAGTGAGAAATCATCCCCTCCCCGCGGGGAGATGACCATGCCACAGTCCCTTCTCCTTCCCCTACCCAAAGCAAGTGGATATGCTTCTTTTGTCTGCTCCTATCCTCCAGGATAAACTGTGCCTGGCATGGTTTTCAAACTGCCAGGTCTAGGACTCAAACATGGTCGGTCATGTGGGAGTCCAGTTCCTTAACTACTATGCCACCTGCTGACCCCCACTCTAAAATATTTGGCAACATTTTTATAAATTGAAAAGTATTTCGAGATATAAAGTTTATTTTGAAAAGAGCACAGGCTCATTCTGTCTCTCTCTCTTCTTCCTTCCCATTTTACTGGCCATGGGCAGGGCTAACAGCCCCTCAAACAACAGGCTCATGCCCATCGTGTGACATCCCTGTGGTGGCTGTTTCTCTCTAGTGAGGCGTTTTAGAGGACGTTGCTCCTCGTCTGCCCTGAATTACTGCGCGTAGGCTCCTGAGAGTGGCTGCTTCTTCCTCTCTGGGTAGCCTGCGAGAGTACAGAGGTGTAAGCTGGAAGGTGCGGTACAAGTTTACACGAGCTTACAGAAATGTGGAGTAACTCAAGTGAGGGCAGCTGGAGTGCGGTCTTCCCCTCCTTCGTAACACTTCCTTTTTCGCTTTTTTCCCTAATTATAAGCCATGATCTGGATAGGAAGAGTGAATCCCCAGTTAAATTCTAGATCAGGGCATTTCCAGGGGATCACACCTCCTGAACACCCCATACAATCCACAAAACAAAAATAAATAAAAAATGAGAGTCATGACATTGTAGAGCGTCTCCTGAAATCCCCTGACCTGAGAGTAATGAGGAAGAACCTGAAGAGCCCCTCGAAGCCATCAGACACACATCTTCCTGGACAGCCGTTCTGCAGCACATGAATATATATTTCCCTCTCTGCATGTCAGCCGAAATTGGGTGCCATAGATAAATTGGCTTGGACAGCACGAGCCCCAACTCCAACAGTCAAGTCAAACCAAAGCCCGGGAGAGGGTTGGAAACATTAACTTCAAAGAATTGATTTTGTTTGCACAGTTCTCTGCTCTCTGGCTTGACCAGGACTAGGATGAGAATCGTGAGCATTTTCCCCTTGTGAGGTGTCAGCTACTTTCAGACTCACAGCTGTGGAGGAGTTTCTGACTTGTCAGACACCCTTTGAAGCCAAAGGGGACTGGGAAAAGATGGAGGTGGATCTGTAGACGCGTCTCATCTCTCTCTGTCATTCTCGCTCTCGGTAGATGTGTCCACTCTGTCTCTCTGGGTCTCTCCCAGCCTCAGTCTCCCTCCCTCCCTCTCTGCCCCTCTTTCTCCCCGACATGCCCACGGATCTGTTACCAGGTTACCAGTTTTTATTTAGTCTTCATGAACAGCTTAGTAGAAAGAGCCCACAGCATCGTCTGTGGAGCATTCATTCTCCAGGGCTGGAGCCCTGCCCCATTACTGACTGTTTGATCCGGTTCCATTTCCTGAGCTCTCAGACTCTCATGTATCTGTTTAAAGAGAGATGACAATCCTTACTGGTCAGGTCTTTAGGAGGATCCTCACAACACAGGGCCCAGCCATGCAGTGAGGGCTCCCGGCCACAAGTTCGCTCCCTTTGGATCGTCCAGTCTCACAGCTCAGCCACCACCCCAGGCAGTACTCCAGCTTGGTTCATTCTGTTCTTTTAACACCAATAGAATATTTTTGATAGAATTGATAGAACTTTTCCAAAAGGTTGCGAATAATACCAAAGTAAGCAAACCAACAAGCAGATTCTGTCTTCTGTTCCATGCAATCCTCAACCTAATTCTTATGTTAAAATGAAGTGTTTCGTTTTTTGGGATGCTTTCATCAAGGAGTTGGACTGCTGAGGTGACTTGTTCAAGGCCACACTGTGGGTCTTGCTCAGAATCAGGCTGGCAGCCCCAATGGGTCTGCCCTCTGGCTCACGCTCTCCCTACCTGGTTACCCAGCCACTCGTTGGATGTGTCCTCATTGTCTGCAGCACCTCTCTTATTCATTCTTTGTTTGCTCACCACCGGTGCCTGGTGGTGCTGACTGTAAACAAGGGAGTAAGGCCAAAGGCTGCTCTGACAGAGCGGGGGGTGCATGGGCCGCAGTGGGACAATCGCTGCACGGTCCAGGGAGTGGCGTAACAGGGCAGGTCATGGGGGTGAGGCCTCCGAGCAATCTTGGCCCTGGAACACCCTCACCTGCTCCCCTCTGCTGGGAACCAGTTGCTCCTGCCTCTGCCAGTCCCTGCACTGCCTTACTAGCCCCTCTGAGTGCCAGCCACCACATCTTTACACCCCTACCTCCCGGCGCAAATTCTTAAGTATCTTCTACGATTCTGTGTGAACACAGACTGATGCTGTTGGATGATTATTTAGCCTAAAAGCAATTATGATTTATTAATAATCACTTCTCTTTTGTGTATAAAGCACGCAAGTCCTGCAGGAGTAGCAAGGACAGAGGGCAGCACAGGGCTGAGCTCTGAAAGGGGGAACTAGAGGGCTGTGACGAGCTTTGGTCAGGAGCATTCCTAGGGTTTACTAGAAACTGCAAAGAGAGGTATCTTTATTGTCTAAAGAAGCCAAGCACATCCCCAAGATAACGTCTGGCCCTCCACCAGGTCCAAATGCGCACTGAGAGCCATCGGCATTTCCTGAGTATTCATTAAGTTCCAGGCAGCTCATTGCTTTCTAGTTCTTAGTCATTCAATCCTCCCCACTGCCCTACATAACTTATATCCATTTCACAGAAAGAAAAAAAAAAAAAAACAGAAAAACCTGAGGCAATAAGAGGTTCAGTAAAGTACCTGGGGCATCAGCTTAGAGAGATTATTGGAATTTTCTTCTTTCCTGGTCTTGACAAAAAAAAACAACAAAAATTGTATTTTTCATGTTGCTCACAATAAACATGAATGTCTTTTAAAAATTAAAAGATAAAATTATAATAAAAACTATATGTAAACAAACTAAGAGAGAGAGAGAGAGAGAACAGTGTAAACGTCTATTTCTAGAACATAATGCTTAGACTAAAGGTTAGTAGACTTTTTAAATAATGGATTAAATAGCAACTAATTCATCATTGTGAGTTAGAGTGTCTGTCACCTTTCTATGACTCTTCCCTTACAGTGGGAAAGCCACCATAGGCCATTTGTTAGCAAGTAGGTGCAACTGTGTTCTAATAAAACTTTATTCAGATGAATAGCAGTGGGCCAATTCAGTTGGCGGTCCTTGGTTTGCCAACTCCCAACCGAGACCATAATGAGCACTCGCGGGCATTTTTGCTAATATCAAGAATATTCTCAAATTGAACTTGATCAGGCTCTTATCTCTGGCTCCACCCTCCTTCCTGGATTTGCACCTGCACCCACCTCCTAGGGATGCTGACACTTTCGCTCACTGACCGTGGCATGAGTAACCCACATGGGTTTCCTGCCATCTAGTCCCTTGGAGTGATTTCTCACCAAATAATGACTTGGCCCCAGCATTCCCTTGCACAGCTACATTGGAAAATAGCTGCTGTTAGTCCTCCTAACAGGCCCCAGTAGACATGGCTATGGGGTTAGAACTGCTGTGAGGACATTAAGAAATCTTGACTAAGGGAGGCAATGGCCCAGAGAGGTTCAAAGGTTTGGGGGAGAGATGTCAGTCCACATGCTGCTTAAACTAGAAATACCCCCAACGATCAGAGACTGCACAAAATAAACAGTGAAAAGTAATAGCTTTGGGGCCAGATGTGGTGGTACAGAGGTGGTGTCTCACTGCAATGCTGAACCTCATGGGAGGAGGGAGGCCCAGGACACCGCAGCACACGTGCATGTCTATGATCTGGGCTGGCCAGGGCTGAGGGTGGATCAAGGTGTGAAGACCCTATTAGAGGTGACTTTTACTCTTTCTCCCTCTCAGAAAAAAATCAGTAAATATACTTAAGGGGAAAAAAAAAAAAGGTAACGGCTTTCTAATCCCCGAAGACTGGATTTGGCTGGATTTGAACCTTCACAAAAGCTGAGAATTGCATCTTCAAGAGAAGGCAGCAAGGGAATGAACATTTAGGAGATGCATAGCATGTGTCAGACACTTTCTACATTTCAACGGCCTTCACGAAGCTTCCCAGCTCTCACACCTTGTGGTGAGAGGGTCTTCTGGCCCACCTTTCTTTAAGGACAGCCACAATCTTCACAATGGGTATATCCTTGGACCTAATAATTCCTCTCTTAGGATTGGTTAGACTCTATCCAGGAGGTATTCACAATATCAGTATTTATTCTTCATGCCATTTTACATTCTTGAAAATTGGTAACTGTTTAAAACGCTGTACTGCCTCTCCTGTAATGAAAGAGTTTATAGGCATTAACTATCACATCTTAGAAGACTATGGGGCCGCCCCATGTTGTGGTGCTTAAGGCAGCTGGATCCCACATGACCAACTGAACTGTTGGAGTCCTGGTTCCAATGGCTTGAGAAACACACCAGGCACGTGTGTGTATGTGCTCAAAAATCTCAAAAAGAGGGACAGATGGATGAGACTGGATTGTGGCATGACCACACCCTCTGCAGAGTGCTTTCTAACTTTCCCTCTCTTTCTGTCTCTCTCTGATGAGGGCATGTGCCTCTGACAGTTTCTTTCTTTCTTTTTTTTTTTTTTAGCAAAGGAAACTGTGGGTCAAAAACAGCAGTCCAATTAGGTCCAAAGACCTAATTCTAATTTTGAAAAGAGAAAAAAGTCATATTCATGTCAGTGGCTGGAGCTGTACCAAAATGTAATAATGACTACTTACGGTGGTAAGCAAAGTGCATTTTGTTTTATAACTTAGATTTCTGTGTTTGTTTTTCAAATTTTGCTTATGAAAATATCTTTATTTTAAATATCAGAGAGAAAAGAAAGTATACATATTATCTAAAACATGCTAAAATTGAAAACAAAGTATAAGCAAACTGGGAAATAATGTCAATAACAGAAAGACAAGATATCTTTCATCTAGAAAGAGATCTTAGAAATTAAGAAATAGTAATTTTAATGCATAGTCAAAGAAAGGAAACAGAAACACATTCATGACAAAAACCCACAACCAAAAAAGATGTTCATGTTAACTAAGAGGCATATGATAAATATTTGTCTCTGCTAGTAATCCAACAGACACAAATGAAACAGAAAATAAGGTCTCATTCGGCAGTTGCTAAATCATCAAGTTTGAACGATATTAATCGAGGTTGCCCTCCCACTGAGATGGTTTGGGTCTAAATTTGTTCATCCTTTTCTAGAAAACAATCCGTGACATCACCAATACCCAACTTTGTCCTCATAATTCCACTTTAAGTTACGTTTCCCAAGGGAACAGAATACTTTGAGATTCTGGGATGCTTTTGTCCAGCTTTATTTAAAATACTTGTTTGTAAATGTGGTAACAATATGTGTCTGACGAGGGAAATGGAGAAATAAATAGTAACATATAGCTATGGATATAAGATATCATCTAAATAATGTCTTTTTTTCATGGAAAAGAGAGAGAGAAAGAGGAAAAGGGAGACGGGCATAGCTAACAGAGTCCTGGCACGCTGTGATCCCCTGCTGCACCCTCCTAGCTGCTGGGCCTGTAGGCACATGCCACCATGACGGCCGTTCCAGGTTGGGGTGGGAATCAAACCCAGGCCTCCAATGCAGCCTTATCATCCTGCAGCAGAGCTCTCCCTCGTGAACCACCTCAGCTGGGACCCAAATATGATCTGCAATAGTTATTTAATAATAGAAAAACATATTTTTATAGGCCAGTTCATGTATGGTGGCTCAGGTGGCTGGATCCCACATAGCTCACTACCTGGTTTGAGTCCGAGACCCAACAACTTGAAAAACCCATTGGGCATATGTACATGCACACAAAAAGTGGGAGAAATGGAGGAAAGGGGATTGCAGTGTGACCGTGCCCCAGAGGGAAGCTAAAAGACTCTCTCTCTCCACCTCTCTCTGTCTCTCTGAGTATACATGACCTCTAGCAAATTAAAAATAAAAGAATCCCACTTTTTAAAAAATTATTTATTTATTTATTGAAACACCTTTTTTAAAATTAATTTACATTCATTCCCTAAGCATCATCACAGCATACAAAATGTGATTTCCTGTCCAGAATATACTGCATAGTGGCTTAATCATACATGTTTTTGTCAATAATTTTCCATGTCTAGTTTTATATATATATATTATATATATAACATATATAATTATTATAATTATATATGTACATAATATATATGTATATATGTATATATATAATATATATATATATATATAATTTTTTTACCCCTATGTCTGACCTTCTGCCCTTTCCCACCCTCTTCCCACACTATCTCTGGTGTCTACAGTTGTCTTCTATCCCTTTTCCCTCACATTTTACTGATCACACAATTTCACAATTTCTTAAATAATCTAACTACTTTCAATAGCAAGTTCCGCTGGTAATTTCAAGAAAAGCAGTTTTAACTTTAATAAATCAAAGAAATGCTAAGGAAATTTGCTTAAAACTTAAAGCCAGGAAACAAGTTAAGATTCTGTTCAAATAGTAGGTACATGAACCTATTGACAGCCCAAGACAGTGAGAAATAGTGTAATAGCAAAGTGTCTCTCTAATATGCTCCAATTCAGGAAAGGGTCAATGTATATGCGTAACATTACTGAAGGAAGTCTACAGTAGGCAATATCAGTTGCTAATATTTATTCCTATATTTTCAAAATGGACAATAATGTAAAAGAAATAAAACTGGTTTTAAAAGAAACAGACAAAAAAGGCAGGGGAGAAAAAGAGAAATGAAGAAAGAAAAGGAGGAAGGATAGGTGAAAGGCGAGGAGTAAAAGGATAAGAAGAAGAAGAAGGGGGGGAGAGAAGAGGAAGGAAGAAGCCTCCCTTCCTGCCAGCCTTCACCTGTGGTTATTTTAAGAACCACGTGCAGGACTTCACTGTACACAATACCTGCTCTAGGGCTCCTATCCCTTGTCACTTACCTCTAAGCGCTGGATGACTGAGTCAATATTCAAGGTTAGCACTTGAAAATTCTGAAGAAAGTCCTGTAAAAATCTAGGCCCCTTGATACCTCCTTTCTAGTATTCCCTTTGCCACGCACTTTCAGCAAGGGTGACTCTGGTGAAGATGTTCCTCGGTCCCTAATACTGGACTTGCTCCATATTTCAACTTTATAAAGTTTCTTGAGAGAGAGAGGAAGATACGCACCTTTAACAGGTCTCACACTGTGATCTTCCCCCAGTCTTCCCAGCTGGACAGGACCATGGTGCACACACTGGGTGTGTACAGGTCCACCTGGGAGTTGAACTTGCCACTTCCCATACGGCTCCACATCGCAGGGTGTTGTGCTGCTGCTACAACATGGCTGTGCCCAGACTTGTGTCTTTCTACCTGGAACATGAAACAGTGGATTTAGATCAAAGCCATCTCAGTTTTGGAGAGATTCTTACTCTTGGCTGAGCACTGGATCTACTTGGAAAGTTTTTAATAACTCCGGGTGCTAGGTTCCACCCAGACTCATGAAACAGAAGCTTCTGGTGTGGAGGCCCAGACATTCAGAGTTGTTCAAGCTGCTCAGGTGAATTTCAACTTCACAATCTTACATGCAGACAAGGCTATGTTTTTATAGGCACATGTTTCCTTTCCAAAGAATATTGATGTTGCAAGGGAAGGACCTGCTATGAACCCAACCCTACACTCTACATTTCACATTGATTATCTATCTCATATGTGATTTTTTTTTTCTTTTTGGAGAGGTTTTTTCGCTATAGGGCGCATGCGCTCGCCAGACAGACAGAGAGAGACATAGAGACATAAAGCGAGAAATCACTCCCCAGGGGGGATGGTCACGCTGCAATCCCTTCTCCTCCATTCTCCTCTCGGGATCTTGGGCATGCACGCACATGTGCCCGGCGTGAGTTTTAAGCCACTGGGTCCGGGACGCGAACCACGGTCTACTATGTGGGAGTCCAGCGACATAGCTATTACGCTAAGTGCTGGTTCTCTCTCATATAGAATTTCTGTGAGCAGACATAAAGCAGAAAACTTTGATGTCTTTTACAGTTGAGGGAATAAACTCAGAGAGGTTAGGATTTCCTATACTCCCACAGTGTGATATGGAAACAGAAGACAAAAATGACTGGTTTTGATGCTTGTCTCAGTTTGGGGTCTTAGACAAGTCCTTTCAGCATGCCTGAAATTCCAAAAGGAGAAAGAAATGGGGTGAAGGGATTGCAGTGTGACCATGCCCTAGGAGGTGCTTTCTCACTCTCTCTGTGTGTCTATGGTGAATACATGTGCCCTCTCACAAATTAAAAATGTAAAAGGAACACACTTTTATGATCAAGGGAGAAGAGTGTACTACCAAAGTATCTCTCTAGTATGTTCCAATTTAGGAAAGTGTGACCTCTGATGTGCTCAACTCACACCTCATTGGTTCTCATTTGGGGCAACTGTACCCCCAGGGAACAGTTTTGCTTGTCATAACTTGGAGTGTGAAGGAGGGAACATCTGACCTCTAATAGGTCAAAGCAAAGAAGCTGCTACATAGACCCCAACTCACAGGAGAGTCCCCAGAGTGAAGAATGGTCAAGCCCACAGGCCTGTAGAGCCTAGACTGGGAAATCCCACTTGAACTACAAATCGCGAAGATGGGTTGGCATAGTGTTCCCTGACGTATGTAGACCCAAGTCCAGTGCTTAGCAAAGGCATGAGGAATGCAATGGTCCTTCAGATCCCCTTCCATTCCT
>NW_006160193.1:1600921-1610615 GCF_000334495.1 Tupaia belangeri chinensis | reverse complement strand
TAACCCTTATAGCCTCTGAGGCCAGGCCTGAAGATGTGAGGAACCACCTGGCATGAAGCCAGTGCAGTCCTGCACCCTCAGAGAGCAGAGAGGACCCTCTTAGAGTCCATTTGGACAGACCCAGCCCTTTGCCGGCCTTCAGTTTATGTGCCACAGCCACCTAGGGTTTATCAACAGAGGGGAACCTTCCCGGTCAGTGCTTAACTGTAAAGGGTAGGGTCGCCCCAGTTGCTGCAGCCTCAAAGGCACTGTGAGAACCTTGGTCTCCCCAGAGGAGGAAGTCCTGGTCTGAGGAAGCAGCTGCACTTATCACTTCCTCCCATCACCTGATCAGTTGGCTTGCTTACTTCCAAAGTAGGCCAAACTGCTCTGGGTCTTGACAGGGGAAAGACCCAGAAACCAGTGGGGCAGGAAGAAGCAGCTCTGCTGGTTTTGGAAAGCTGAAAGCCCATCAGCCACAGGCCTGCCCTACGGGCCCCAATGAAAGGAACCCTCACATCTTTCAGTCTCTCCCATAGAGTGCAGACAGTCAGTATGTGTTAAGTGGAGACATACAGTGTCTCTCTTTCATAGCCTGACCTGCTTCACTCAGCAACAAAATTTTCCATATTCATCTACGTTCTGTCAAATTCCAGGGCCTTGTTGATTTTATGGAGTATATGTGCCATGATTTTTCAGTCCATTCATCTGTTTGTGAATATTGGGGTTGGTTCCATGTGTATAATAGTCTTAACTGGGCTGGACCGAGGTGTATACTATTCTGGGTAAAGTCTCTTCACACTCTAGATTATGTATAGTGATTTAAGGTATGAATAATAATTTTAAAAATTAATAAAAAAAAAGAAAGGAGCCTTCATGGCATGCACCTAGCTGGCAATGTTTCTAAGGGTCTGGATACAGAGACATTGAGACAAAAGAGGGCTTTAGGTGCCAAAGGACCACATTAGGAGTTTTGTAGACCCATGGAACCTTTTCAAGGGCCTTTTGAAAAGGGAGAGAAATGAAGAAAGATTCTGAAATCACTCTGGCCCTTGCTCAGTTCTGCTTCAACTGCAAGAGGTTAAAAGAACTCATTCAATGACACTTGCTAAACATGAAAAGAAGGCTTTAGCCAAGACTATATCGACAGGTGCAGGGACCACTCCAGGAGATTTTGCAGTAGGGGACTGAGCTCCACTCTGAGTACAGCATGGGTATATGGGATTTATAGCCAAGAAGCAGGGTGGGGTTGGTGGGTGGGAAATTAGGAAGAGAAGACATCAAGAGTTAGGGGGATGCTGGCTAAACCACAGGATTCTTGCTAAAGACAGGCTGGGTGACCAGACAGCACCTGAGGATGGTGGAGAAGAAGAATCTGAACTGATACCATGGATGGTCAGACTTCAATCGTGGAGATTCTTGCTACGCTCACTTAGCAAAGCTATTTACTAAAACTGGACTTTACAAGGAATTTTCCACATGGACCTAGAAGGTTCAAAAGCTTGACTAAAATTTGACCAAGCAGGGAGTGTTTGTCAGCAGCCCTTTTTTTTAAATTTAGAATATTTAATTTATTTATATATTTAATTTTTTAAAACATTTTTAAATTTACATTTGTTCACTGTACATCTTTACAGTGCAAGGATGGTTTTCTCCAGCATGAATGCAGTGTATATCAATCAAATCATAGACATTACCATATGCATTACCATCAATCAATAACTTTGTATTCTTGTGCCTGTTAAATGCTTTTCTTTTTCCCCTGACCCCCTCCCAACCCCTAATACCCACGCCTTCCTATCCTGTCTCTGGTATCTACAGTTGCCCTCCCTGCCCCAACCCCTAATACTCACGCCTTCCTATACTGTCTCTGGTATCTACAGTTGCCCTCCCTGCTGTTATACCTTCCAATCTTTCAGTTCACACCATAGAGTGCAGACATTGGGCAGTTGGTATCTGATACCTCTCATACAATACACCAGGGATAACTCTTTCCTCCTCAAGGACTCCAGGAGGATTCCACAAGAAAAAAGTAGAAGGACGTGAGCCTTCCCGCCTCTGTTCTTTCTACCAGGAAAAGTCCCCTCTGACAGGATGATGACACTCTCCATTCCAGTGGTAGGATGCCATGGGGCCTTAGGTATGGGTTCCCATATAACGACTTTGGCTTCTCTTTCCACCCGAAATAAGATAGATTGTTGAGACCTCTCTTAGACCTGAGACTGGCATTTAACCTTGTAGAGACGGAAAACAGCACATTCCAAGAAAATTCCCAGATGTGGCTCTCCTCATCCCCTCAAATCCACTAGGAACCTCTCAAGTCCCTTGCATTTATGACCCTAGATGGCCCCTGAGTTCTGGGGAAAATGTTGGTCAGAGCCCTCTCCTCCCTTGCTTCTAGCCCCCAGCTCAGCCTGTGTTCCTTGAGGGCAGGAGGCCTGCAGGTTTCACACTGCATCTTGTCCCTGGGGCCATGCCTGGAGTGCACACCTCTGACATCTCAGAGGTACACTGGCCAGCCTGGTCAGTTGTTGACTTCTCAGGAAGGCCTGAGCCACCAGCTTCCTTTGCCAGCATAGGAAAGGGAAGCTGTCTACCATGTTCCTTAGCATACATTTCAGCCTTGGCAACATGCGTGTTGACATGCCTGAGAAGAGTAAGGTTCAGATGTGAGACGGATCGGCTGTTGTATGAGAGGAGTTGGTAAATCCATGACCCATGAAAGGTCAGACTGTCCTGAGCACACAGGCGGCCAAGGCCTGTCTCAGCCTGTGTGCCTGCAGGCCCAGGCTCCTGGGTGCCTGCGGACCCAGGATCCTAGGTGCCGGTGGGTCCGGGCTCCTGGCTGCACAGCTGCTCCTCCTTGGAGCTTATTGGACCAGTGGGGGCTGGTTGCTGGGACTGCTCCTCCACATCACGGCTGCTCCTCCGCTCTGGAGTGCAGGTCACCAGATAATGCTTGTTACAAACTTTAAAGGTCAAGCTGGCAGCCCAGACACAGTGGTGCAAGTGATAGGGTGCCACTGTGTGAGGCTGGGGCCACATGGGAGGCTGCAGTTCCCAGACCAACCTGAACAGGTGGGCACAGCAGTGCACACCTGCAGTCCCTGCTAACTTGGAGGCAGGGGCAGGGGAATCATAGCATGGCAAGACTGTCAAAAATACCAACCTCTCTACCTCACTTTCTTTCTTTTTTAAAAAATAATTATTGATTTTTATTTTATTTATTCATTCATTTATTTTATTTTGACCAGAGAGAGACAGAAAAAGAGAGAGAGACAGAGGGAAAGCCACCAGGTCTGGGACTCAAACCATGGTCGGCCATGTGAGAGTGTCCAGCAACTTAACCACCATGCCATCTGCTGGTCTCCTCTACCTCCCATGACATGTTTTTCTATGCAAAATGTATCATGACTCTTCTGATGACCCAATAAATACAGAGTCTTTTCTTTTCCTTGCCTTCACCTGCCCATGAGCATGTAAGAAAGCTGTCGACCTAGACCTGAGTCTGTGGCCCAGCTCTGTAACTTACTAGCCTTGTGACTAACAAAGCTCCAGAAAATGCCAGGCTCCGCCCAGGTGGGCACAGGAGTCCAGGCTCATAGCAACCACTGAGGGGAGTCCTCACTACCAAGTTCCTCCACGGGTCCCAAATGAAAGAGAAGTGAAGCTGTTCCTCAATATTGCACAGGCGTACACACGTGATTCACACAGACGTGCACTCATTCCTATGTGAGGTCCTGCCCATGTGTGGTTTTTAAGTACTGATAATGAATGGAGTGTATACAGTGGTGATGAGCAGCCTGGTCTGCTTTTAACCTCCCTAGGTTCAAATCTCAGCCCCAGCACATAGCAACCATGTGGCCTGCGTATGTCACGTCATCTCATTTACGACATAGGAGTGAGATCTTCCTTTGCTGATTAGTTGTACTGATTAGGAGCAGCTAAGGGCCTCGACCTCCTGAGCTAGGTTTCCAGGGCCAAATCTCAGATCATACCCACACAAGAGCTCAGCTTCTGAGTCTGTGGAACAAGGGTGACAGCTGCAAATGGTTTCTAGGGCTGCTGTGAGAAATGCATGAGTTGACACACGTGTGGCTCTCAAAACAGGGATGACATGCATGTCCTCCATCTCTAAGGGGTAGCCATATGGACTAGGTGGGATTCAGAGACATGAGATGCATAAAATACTTGGAACAGAAACAACAGAGATGGGACCCAAACATCTAAGCTTTGTCCTTGTTCTGGGGCTAGTTTCCTGTTTTTATTCCCATTTCACAGATCACAAGCCCAGGGAATTCAGGAGCACAGGGCTTGTCAGTGACCCAGAACAGTTCCAATGGCTAATGCTGTGTGCAGGGAGGCAGGGCTGCCTAAGTAAATGACACTTAGTGATTCTGCTTTGTGAGCCAGACTTAAACTTGGACTAGAAGGGATCTCTTCAAAATATTTTCTTAGCTTTCCACAGCTGTAAGGAGAAAGGAAAAAAAAAATAAAAAATTTAAAAGTGACCTCTGAAGTCCGTGTGACCTATTCCATCTCCAGCTCTCCTGCCTCAGGTTCCAGATTGTTCTCTCAAGCTCAGTTCCAGCCATAGCTGATGTTTGTTTCTTTAATGATTTAGGATCTGCTCTGCTCTAGGGTCTTTATGCAGGCCAGTCCTGCTTTCTGGAATGAATAAATGCATGACACGCATGTCGGATGCACCTTTACTTCACTCTTCTGTCTTGTTCATTTTTTAAAAAATAACAATTTTTTTTTTCTTTTTAAGGTTTTGTTATGGGGCACATATGCTCACCTAAGAGAGACAAAGAGAGAGACAGAGGTGAGAAATCACCTCCAGGGAGGATGGCCATGGCACAATCCTGTCTCCTCCTTTCTCCTCTTGGAGTCTGGGCACGCACACACATGCACCCAGCATGTTTTTGAAGCCTCCAGGTTTGGGACTTGAACCACACTGTAGGCCATGTGGGATCCAGTCATCTTAACTTCCATGCCACCTGCTGCTCTGTGTCTTATTAATTTGATACTTTTCTTTAGGGAAGGAACATCTAATGGGGAAGAGTAGATGTGTTTGCACATAGGCTCCAAGGCCCCTCATATCCCCAAGGTCAGAAAAGAAGAAACTATTGGGTTGTTGGAAAAGTCATGACGGATTATTTTTCTATGTAAAAATGCATCATGACCTTTCTGACAACCCAATAAAATGTCAAGTCTCCAGAGATTAGTCTCAATGTCACACTCTCCACTCTGCACAGTTTTGCTGATGAAGTATGGCCGTAGGTATCTGTCTACAAGACTACGCCTCATCTGCCGGCCTGTGAAAATACTCTCACTGTCTTTATTTAAACATGGTCACTGCTATTTCCGTAGGTTGGCCTGATGCAGTCCTAGGCCAACCACACACATTATTCCAACTAGCCCTGCCAGGAGCAATATGGCTGCTTTTAGTCCTGCTTCATCCATGGGAAAACCAAGGCTCAGAGAAGTTAAATAGCACTGACCAAGCTACAAACTGATGCTAGGAGAGTTGGGGCTGCAGACTAGATTTTTCTGATTTTATTAATCAGTCATTGATGGCTTTGACCAAGTGTATGTTGATCATCTATTATGTGCTACATCTTGTGGGAGACCGGGGGTCTTGTCCATGACCACCAGGCACCTGGTGCCTGCCCTAATGGTGTTTTAACTGTAGAGTCAAATGGGTAAACAGAGAATCAGAGCAAGTGCATGCACCAGGGACATGGAACAAGTGGGGACCAGACAGTGGCACAGCAGTAAGACATGGCACACCGACCCACGTGAGATGGTTCTGAGCTGGTGCACGGAGATGTCCCTGCATACAATAGGCACAAGCATGCCCATCATCCAGGGCTGGCTAAGGCTTGGGGGGACTCGTATGTGAACAACTTGCTGGTAGTATTGTCACTATCTCTCTCTCTCTCTCTGTCTCTTACTCATAGAAGAAATAAATAAATTTAGAACAATAGTTTTTTAAAAAAGAAAAGACAAATGACCCCCACTTGGGAAAATACCAAAAGCTCCAGAGACCAGAGCTCATGGACTTGAAGCAAGTGCTGCTTATTTCACAAGGCTTCAGGCTGGCATCTTGGGCTGGCTTGGCCAGGGTGTTCTTCCAGGCTGAGTTGGGCTTGCCTACCCATGAGTCTGTTGTCAGCTGGTGTGTTGTCTGGACGTTGTTGGCTTATGATATCCTTGTTTGGGGTACTCAGGCCTCCCTCCATCTTTTACATCCCTCCAGCAGATGGGTTGAAGCCTGCTGGTATACCATCACGGAGTTCCCAGGAGCAAGGCCCGGTACACATGCACTTTTTAGATATTATATTTAGGTCCCATATATACTGTAGTTTCATTCACCAAAGCAAACTACATAGCTCAGTCCTTCCTGAGTCAGTGCAGGATGTCAAAAGGTCTAAACATAGAGAGTCTTCCACAAATTGGGTCCATTACTTCAGTCAATCAATCAGTGGTGATAACTAATCCGAGACTGGGAGGTTGAGAAGCTCCAGGACAGAGACAAAAGGAGGAGCTGAGCAGCATGGTCACTTGAAAGGTGGCATGAGCAATGAATGACACACAGGACAAATACAAAAAATTTGAATTTTACATGATTCTTACTCTCTCCCATTTTCTCTCTAGACCCATCTGTAAGCCAGTGGGCACCCAGAGGGCAGGGATGATTCACCCAGGTCTGAGCCAAGCATGCTTTGGGCAGCCCTCTGACAAGCCCAATAGCTGCCAATCAATGGGGATCCAAGAACTTCAGCTCCACCTTCCTAGGCCAGCATCTCTGGGCATCAGGCCAAGCTGCGTGGCAGTTCAAGCCTGAGGCCGTGCGGTGCCCCTCATGACTGCCCTAGGGCAGGTTTCCTGTGTATTACAAAAAAAGAGAAAAAAAATCCAATACAGATAGAGATGGGTGGGGATGGTGCATAGGGAAAGGGTTGTTGGGAGAATGAGGATCTGCAGTTTGCTCTTAAACTTGGCAAATGTGAACTTAAAATGTTTTTGCTTTTTTTTTTTCAAGTCCAAACGACCATGTCATTCCACCTCCTGTCCCCTCCTCCCAAGCCTGGTACTGATTATTAGCTGAAGTTCAGCGTACTGCAAGGCATTTCTGGTTCGGCAGCAGGGAACAATGACCCCTTTGTTCGGAGAGGAAAGACCAAGTCTGGTGGCTGAGCAAGCGGCCTGGCTCCTGGGCATGAGGTCAAGGCCACATCAGAAAGCATTCTTTCTCCAAGGCCAAGGCCCCATGGCTCCTGTTCCGTGTGAGGTTCCCAAGTCATGGAAAACCACGGGAGTACTGCAGGGAGCCTGGAGTGAGATCTGGGGTCTTGAGCTGCAGCTCTCAGTGTAAACGTGCCAGCCTTCTTCCTAACCAGCTGTGTGGAGCCAAAGTGCTGTAGGGATTGAACCAACTGAGCAGGGAGGTGGCCACTGGGAGAAGCAGTGTCCCATAGAGGCACAGCTGTCCTGGATTTGGGGTGTCCTTTCCCCCGGCCCTGGACATCTAAACTCTAAGTCCTCTGGCCTTTAGACGCCAGGACCTGCCTCAATAGACCCTGGGTTCTCAAGACTTCAGCCTTGCACCAAGAGCTACACCACTGGCTCTCGTGGTTCTGAGAACTTTGGCCTTGGACCAACTTTGCTCGCAGCATTCCTGGTTCTCCAGCATGCAAGGGACATCCCAGTCTTTGTAGTTGCACAAGTATTGCCCCTAATGAAGCCTCTAGCCTCCCTCTTCCTCTCTGTCTCTCTGTCTCTGTCTGTCTCTCTCTCTCTCACACACAAACACACAAAGACACAGTCTTCAAAAAATTCGTAGAAAATGTGTATTGTGAAAACACTGTGCACGTATTTCAGAAATTCTAAACTCATGCATTAATTCTGTTTTGCATAAAGACTATATAATTATATTTACTGACCAATTCTAAAACACCTGGACCCCCCAACCTGAGTGAATGCTGAGAGGAAAGGACAGCATGTCACCTCCGCACAGCTCACCCTAAGCAACACCCCTGCCATGTAGATTCCTATGGCTCCCGTAACAACAGCACACAGTGGTTTCAAACAGCACAACATTATTCTCTTGTAGTTTTGGAGGTCAGAAATCTAAAATTAAGGTGTCGCTGGGCTGGTGTGCCTCTGGGGACTCTATTTTTTTGTTTTTTGTTTTTTGTTTTTTTGTTTGTTTTCCTTTGCCTTGCTTCTAGTGGGACCTTGTTCCTTGACTTGTGGTCCCTTCTTCTACCTTCAAACACATTAATTGAGCCTTGGCTTTCCCATCTCATCTGCTTTCGCAGTCTTCTTTCCCGCTCTTAAGGACTCTCCGATTACAGAGGTCCACCCTAGCAAGCCAGGATCAACCCATCCCGTCTTATCAGCAATGTCTCTTTGTCATGTCAGGTCCTAGGCATTAAAAAGGCACAACATTGCATTAGAATTTATTTTAAATTTTTTCCAGAGGGTGTGTACACTCTCCAGAGAGAGACAGAGAGATATAGAGAGGGAGAAAGTCATGCCCTGAGAGGGCATGGTCATACCCCAGCCCCTTCTCCATGTCTCCATCCTGTCAGGATTGTGGGCAGGCAAACATATGCACTGAGTATGTTTTTCAAGCCACTGCACTGGGACCCCAATCACACGGTTGGCAAGAAGAAGCACTTCTTTGGAGGTCATTTCAGCACAACTACTGAGCACCCAACAGGTTCCAGCTGCCTTTCTGTGCTCCTGGGGAAACAGGAGCAGCCTGGTCAGTGCTGCCTGCACCCGCCCTCTCCAGAGGCCTTCAGCACAGAAACCTGGTCCTGCAGTTGGGGGATTGGGACTTGGAGACCCCAGATCCACATTCAGCACCTGCTGACCTTGGTTTCAAACATTTGCCCTGGGCCAAGGCCTGGGTTTCCTCTAAACACTTCCTCATGGCTTCCTCCAGGCTGCAGGTTTCCTCACGGCTTCCTCCGGGCTGCAGGGAGCCACAAGCACTACTAGCCAGGTGACCTGAGCCAGTTATTTTACTTCTTTCCGACTCAGGCTTTGCATCTGTAAATTTGTATTAGAATTCTAAATCTATCTAGTATCAGCAGTTGGCGTAATGGTTATGTCGCTGGACTCCCATGTACTCGACCATGGTACAAGACCCAGTCTCGGTGGCTTAAACTCACATGGGGTGTGTGTACGTACGTGCCCAAGATCCCGAGAGGAGAATAGAGCAGAAGGGATTGCAGCATGACTATCCTCCCCTGGGGGGTGATTTCTTGCTCTCTATCTCTCTGTCTCTCTCTGTCTTTCTGGCTAGTGCACGTGCCCTATAGCAAAAACCTCTCCAAAAAAAAAAAAAATTCTGAATTTATCTGAGGGTCTACTGAAATGATATCTCTAAATCACCAGGCTCTAAATAAATCCTTACTACACGTTAGCAAGCCAACTCCCTCTCTAGCTTTGGAAGATGGAATGTTTATTCATCTTTCTTAAAAAAGGAAAGAGGGGGACCAGCAGTTAGCATAATGGCTATGTCGCTGGACTCCCATGTGGTCGACTTCAGTTCGCGTCCCAGACCAGTGGCTTAAAACTCACGCTGGGCACATGTGCATGCGTGCCCAGGATCCCGAGAGGATAATGGAGGAGAAGGGATTGTGGCGTGGCCATCCCCCCAGGGGGTGATTTCTCATTTTCTGTCTCTCTGTCTCTT